>NC_135501.1:182836326-183043826 GCF_052857255.1 Amblyomma americanum | reverse complement strand
GAACATATTTCCATTATCCATAAATCGAATATTCAAGTACTACTGTGTCTATACACATATTGTTTGAAACTGAACAGTTGTTGCACATTTGAGACCCACATAAGAAATGAAATCGGCTAAGCTTTAGCCTAAAATGAACAATTCATCAAGAAGCTGATCCCCTGGTGTTATTCTTGCTGCTGTTCGTTGCCTATATTAATGCTGCGGCTTATAAAACAAAGCCGCGGCCCGCTGCCTTCTTCTCAAGGAAGAAATTTGAACACGACTAACGAATGATATTGACCTCCACTATATTCAAGTGCGTTAGGCTTAAATGACGATCAAGTGTATTTCTTACACAGATGGAGAGCAACTACAACACAACACTACAGCTAGATCTAGCGCAGCGTTCACATGGTAACCGCGCTATTTTTGCACCCAACTGAACACGCGTTCTTAGCGCAGTCAGCCGCTCTTGAGTGCCACCCCGTATTCTGGGCAGCAGTTTCCATAGGAACGTCCCTTTTGAAGCCGGATCGCAGCGGTGTTGGCGGGTCGACCGGAAGGATGCTGGATTCTCTTAACTAATCCTGCCAACGATAAACTTAACACGTATGCGGCTACAATGGAGGCTAATTGTTTGGTTTACAAGGTGGACTCATGCACAGTGCATTACATTCATGTGTGTTAGGTTTCCCAACAACCCGCTGATAGGCAAACTATTCTGTGAATGTGCCTATGTTGCGACTGCACACAGAAGTTGATAGAGAAATGTAGCCGTGTGCCAAACTGTAGTGCCAGAGAGCCTTTCGCGTGAAACAACCTTTTAACCATGGAATGTATTGAAGTCCCGTTGTCGGCGCGCCACGGGTGACATTTGCACCATAACGGAGGGAGAACACGGAATTTACTCAAACTTTCTCGCTGCCCCCGGAGTGTCAACGATCTGCCCTCGCGCCGGAGCGGCGCATTTGTCAACAGCGTCTTCCTTATCCCGTGGTGAGCGAGAACAGTGCACGGGTAGAAGCAGCCTACGCTCTGTCCTGCAGTCAGAGCGGCGCACGCGCAGACTTCGTGACGCGTGCTCATGGGCAGCACCTTCCGCCATCCTCTCTGCTTACAACTGGTTGCGCCACGTGCCAGTGATGCCATGGCGCCATCGTTCGGCTCGCCGTGAAATCACTTTTCTTTACAAGTGGTTTCGCAGCGAGCTGAACGATGGCGCCATGGCCCCACACGAGATGTTGCACTGTCCGGCCTGTAAGACACATGTAGACGGGTGTTGAGTTTAGTCGGAATGAGAGTACCTTGCAAACGATGTTCAGTGTCTAGAACCTGCTACGCTGGTACTGCAAAGCATTCCGCTCTTACAGTTACTTCCTACTGCGAGAAAGAGGACATTTTTTTGTATCTTCGTGCACATGCCGTTTTAAGTACAACCAAGGCAGGATGCATCGAACTCAGATATTGAAAATAAGGGATATACTGAACACACAGATTATCCCTTCGGAATTTCTGTGCAACACTATAGGAAAGCCGCGCAATGTATTGAACTCGAATTGTACATTTCCTTCGATATATCAAACGACCCCTGCGCATCTGCATGGGGCGATTCTCCTAGCGCTATGGCGAGGTGAACGTGATATGTTAGTGAGGATGGCCTCCGGTCTCTTGTGCTCATTACAATTCTACAAATCTACTACACCTTGAGGGGATTCCCTAAATACATGATAAACACTGTTGCCACCTCGAGTTATTGGTCAATTCGCTCTCGCCCTGCCATCAGTTTGCCGCCCCGTTAGCTCAGTGTGTAGAGCGAGTGCTCCGGTGAAGCTGTGGTCCCGGATTCGTATTCCGGACCGGAAGCAATTTTTCTTTAACTACGAAGTTTCTGAAAAACTCTATACAGCTTCCATTTGTAGCCGTAGGACTGAACTTGGGTGGACGCTGATGAGGGTGGATGTAAATGATGACCTTATTACTCAATTTCCATGCCACATCGGTGTCGTGCGGTGAAGCAAACCTAACTAATCAAAGCCTATAGCCGCAATCTTGGCGTGGCGTACTTCGCTCGCTTCACTGCGAAAAGTGTTGCGAAAACCAAATATACCTGAATTTCAATGGGCGTTTAGGCTATTTATTGTGTACTGGCAGCAGGATTTCACATCTTATGTTAGGCAGTATCTAATCCCAAAGCCTCGTCAGATGCCGCTTCGATGTGACGCAGCTAGGTTACACACAGGAGCACGTAGAGAGCCGTGCGTTGCCAGCACGCCAGCAGGCGGCAGGTCGCTGCAAGAAGGGCGTTGCTACCTTGGGTCCAATGTAGTCTTGATTTTAGGTTACTGATGAGCCATGATTGTGTATTCATTTTATCACTCTATCGCGACCACTTTGGAGTTCCCCATATCTAGGTTGGACTGAATCTATTGTGGTTATCAGCCTTAAACCTTGTTACCTCCTTTCCTGCACGAGATTAAATATCAGTGTCTGCTTTTTTCTACTGCTTGAGAACTAAGCATCTCTATTTTTGGGCAGAACAGCTTTGCAGATTTTAAAACTGAGTTCAAATTCAAGTCTGCAACTGGTTCAGGAGGGTTTTAAATCAGGCTACCTATGTTTTGAACCCTTCAACCGTATGGATTAAAGGACAAATTGAAACGTGAATGACAAGAGTGCTTGTGTTGCCAGATTTTGTTTCGTGTCCTTTATACTGTTCATCAGAATACCTGGAATTGGTTGTTCATGTTATGATTTTGAAATAGCTCTATGCTTTGTTTTTTGTCCTGTATATATTAAGCTGCCAGCCCCTGCGAGTTGAACTGCAAGCCCAGAAGTGAACGGTTCTTCTATCAGCACTCACCCAAGACCATCGACGGGACACGGTGCTCTGACGACGGCTCTCTTGACGTTTGCATCAATGGGACTTGCGTGGTAATGCCTCAACTTACTCAAAATGTGCCGTAGTGTCTATCGCAATAACACTAAAACAAAGAACAAGCTTCTGGCTGGCATAGGAAACGAATTCGTTAGGTAGCACTGTCACTTGTGATGTCCACAAATTCATCCAATCAGGAGACATAACTTGCATCACCACCACAAGCCTGAAGTTTCTTGCATAATCTTACTTGGCTATGACGGCTGGCATCTGTGTTGATTTTCCAGTGTACCCTTAAGTTTCTTCCAATGAGCCTTGTTGCACTCAAAAGGAAACATTTGTACACAAGCAATTCCATTTTTGAGGGAATTGCAATCTATTGGCTGCTGAGAGTTGCAGAGAAAAAAGAAAGTGTGTGCTGAAATTAGGTTAATGTTTTGCATACTTTCCGTTTCACTTAAATGTCACCGTAATAAGCAGAGCTCAGTGATATTGAAATAAAGCCCCTTTGCAAATTCCAAAAAGCGTCTTTTATTCCGAGACCATGTTCGGTTGTATCATTTCATATTATCCAAGCTGAGCGCGGGGTTGCACTGCATTCTTTGTTTTTGACAGTGCCTAGTTCTTACACGTACGAAGCAATAGCTTGACATGTTTTTGGTTTTGTGCAACTGAAGAAACTTTCCTAAAATGTTTGGTGCAATGGCCAAGGCATCCACAGTTCCCCATATATTACAGCCATAACCAATGCCAATTTTTTTTCCAAGAGCACTGGACATGTACTGCATCTGCATATACAGCAAGTGAAGAAGTTTTTAGAGCGACCTATCTCACGACTTTCTTTTTCAGTTACAATAGAATCTTGATATTACCATCACGGTCGATAATAACTTCAGGGTGATATGAACATTTTAAATTTCTTGGCACAGTGCATTGTGTACAGTGTGTAGAATTCGCACATTCGTTTTGCAACATGTGCAGAAGGGGTGGTAAAAACGCACGAACGGTGACTGCACTCTCGAGTTATCAGCACTGTCCACGCGTCGCTAACGATGTGATCAGCAGATCAGCAGACGAGCGGTATGCGCCGCGAGTAGTGTGCGGTAGCGCGGCAGTAACAAAACAGATCAGCGTAATTGTCTCCTGTTGTTCTTTATACGACTTTTTTTTCGTTTTGGATGATACGACTTTTTTCCGCCACTTTTTCAGATTTGTTTCAGCTATATTGTACAATATTTCGGTCACACATTTAAGCTCAGAACCGTTACGCTTTTGGCGAGTCGGTTCTTCACGCTTTTGGAAAAATTTGCGTACACAAGACTAGATATGTAAACACACAGGTGCCTACGCGTGTCCCCTTTCATGTCCAGTCTTGTGTGCGTGCAACCATTTCCAAAAAACGGTGGTGTAGCTCAGCTATGCCAGGATATAGGTAGCGAGAGGTACGTTTGCCTGGCTGAGCCTGTTGTGGTCACTGTATGCTTAGCAATGAACGACATTGGACTCTATATCGGCGGCTATGCGCTGTTTATTACTCTCGGCAGTCTGGCATCTACGTTTGGCAAGCCGTTCCTCTCTCTGTTCGGGCGCCTCCGCTGCTCTCTTCGTCTTCTTACGCTCATTCTCTCTTTGTTGAGCAGCCAAGTGCCAGGCGGCAACCTCAGGATAAGGAGAGTTAATCGTCTCTTGTCCATACCGCCGTTTAGCAGCAGGTGGACTCTCCTTCTCTGCATGCAGATAAAACGTTGTGAAACAGCCGCCCGTTACACCTCCGCCTTTTATACGCAATGCTGCGCATGCGACGCGCGGTTCGGGTGATAGAGCGGCGTGCGGCGACGAAGCGCGCGGCGCGCTTCGTTCTGACGGTGGAGCGGACGCGCGGCGAAGGGCACGCCGCACCTGCTGCTCCTCTCCGGTTGCCATGGCAACTGCGCATGCGCACAACTGTCCTCTCCCAGCCACCGCGAAATGCTCGACTGGTAGCCCAGAGTAGCTATCGCTACAAAAGTACGTTAAGCTATCCTAGATAAATATGGCCACTTTTCTTACCAAGCCCACGTTCATCTCTCCAGGCGCGGTTCAGGTGTCCAACGATATGTGAGACAGAAACTGCGCCATTTCCTTTCCCCAAAAAACCAATTATTATTATCTCTCCAGCCTGTCGGGTGTGACAAAATGCTGGGGTCAGATGCTGTGGAGGACAAGTGCCGGGTGTGTCGAGGTGACGGCTCGAGCTGCAACACCAATGAGGGCGTCTTTGACCCTGGCGACTTAAAAATTGGTGAGTTCGGGCTTTCATAATCCCAACATTAGTGTGCTGTGTTCGCGGTCCTGGATTCATTTTAAGAGCGTTAGCTCTTATTCATCACGTTTCTCAATTTCTGGGGTCTGCTACACCCTCCCTCGGCGTGAAATTTTGAAAGTCCGATTTATTCAAGATGGCGGCCTCAACAGTAAATCGATATAGCAACCCAAATGGTGATTGACTGGCTACGTCACTGATTTTGTGAAGCGGGAATTTTTACTCACGGGACTATTTTATTCACTAATAACTCAGTATTTAATGAGGTCATCATAAAACAAATTAGATATTTGGAATGGTCTAGATCAGGAAAACAAGTTAAGACAGCAAAATTAACTAATTAAATTGTTAATCATGTATGGCAAGGCCTATATTTATTGCTGATAATTAACCGAAGTCGTCATGATCTAACTAATGGCATATGCGTAACGGGCGCGCTGAGTAGAACATGTTAGACAACAATATCGCCTAATTAGGTTAATATTTAGTTGTCGTTAGGCTTAACATGGAGACACAATTTCATACCTCATGACGTCCGCGCACTTACCGCCTTGAGGTAAGGAAAAATGGCCCTCCGAAAAGTCGAAAAATTTTTTCGGGCCAAATTGCTCAAAAATATCGAACCTCAGGGCGATAGGCGCCCGCTCGCCGTGAGGTAGGAAAACTAGTCTAATCACGTGATAATACATCGCATGGACGATATTTGGTGCTACGTAACAGCTAACGCTCGTTATTTCAACGTCTTCCGGACGGTGGCGGCATTTTTTCTTTTGCAATTTAAACACACAAGTAAAATCAATAAATGGGCTTGAAACTGTTCACAAAACAGGAGCAGGGTTTTGAACTGAGCTAATCATCACCATTCTACTCGTGTGCAACTGTTTTTCAGGTTACAATGACATCTTGCGTATCCCGACGGGAGCTACAAACATCAAAATTGAAGAGAAGCTCCCCACGAACAATTACCTCGGTAAATATTAAATGTTCTGTGCTCTAAAAAATTCAAGCTCATGCATCGTGCAATCAGTCAACTGACATTGCTGTCTTTTCAGACGCAAGCACGTGTGCATCTGTTCACGGAGTACCAGCTCTAAACTCTGGGTGGAGTCAAAGGTTCTAATCGTAACCTTTTTCTTTTGCCTAGCTGTCCGTAACAACACTGGCCACTACTACTTGAACGGCAACAGGAGAATTTGGCACTCGGGGAGCAAGCACTTGGCAGGCACCATCTTTCACTACGATAGGCGAAGTGACAATGCACGCGAGAGCTTGGTTGCCCTTGGGCCGACGACAGAGACCATCCTCATTGTGGTACATACCTTCTTTTTTTCTCTCTCTAATTTACTTGGCCCATCACACACAAAGAAAAAACAAAGCGCACGTTCTCACACTGTGTTTATCTGTAATGACACGAAACCGGGCTTAACTTTTTGAGGTGACAACAACGGCAGCACGTTTTTAGAGTTAGAAGGTTAAGCTGTTGTAGGCTAGAATGAGTATATCTCATGATAGGTTTCCCATAGGCTAGAATAAATCTTACTATCCATTGCCATAAGCAAGAATGAAATGTGGCGGACTTCACTGTTTACGCGCTTGCCACAATCAGAGGCAGCAAGAAGAAAATTAACTGATGTCTATCACATGAATGTCGGTTCAGTACATGTTCGTAATTCTGCATATAAATTCATTGCATTCAATTATTTATTTATTTGTCTATTTATTTATTTATTTAAAGTTACATTCTAATATTAGAAAAGAGTACGTACACTATGGTATGACGTGTAACACATCGTAATGGCTGATATAATTGATAAGTGATAGCTTACATATCAAATGAAAAGTTTAGTGTATAAGCGTTTAACGTCCCAAAGAGACCCAGGCTACGAGGGTCGCCGTAGTGAACGGCTCCGGAAATTTCGACAACCTGGGAATTTTTAACGTAGACTGACATCGCACAGTACACGGGCCTCTAGAATTTCGCCTCTACCGAAATTCGACCGCCACGGCTATGATCGAACTCGCGTCCTTCGGGTCAGCAGCCGAGCGCCATGAGCCACCGCGGCGGGTTTATCAAATGAAATGTCATAAAATGTCACAAGGGCAGCACAACAGAAAAGTGGTAATAGTTTGTGTGTGTGGTAGTCGTGGTATATTAATTAAAAAATAACGGTGGGAATAGATGCTGCTGGCCACACCAATTGGAATATAGCAACTTAAGAACCCGAGCTGTAAAGAGGGCAGGGAATTGATAGGCAGGAGAAATAGAGATATAGGTTATAGCTATATCGGACAGCGTAGAGCTGTATGCACTATTTACGCACAGATAATCGCACAAGAAGAGGTAAGGAGATAACACGGCACGAGGTCCATTGTCCAGGAACAGTTGGATTGAGCAGGGCGCCCATTGCAACTTTGTGGTACAAAATGCTGCGCGTCCACCGTATCTATAATGCGCGCGTTATGTGTCCTATCACTAGTGTGTCACAAATAGCCGTAGTGTTGAACTTGGCTGCAATTCCTCGAAAAGTAGCACGCGCAAAGTGTCCTGTTCACTTGGTGATGAGTAAGCGGCACGTCAAGCCAGCGTGATCAGTGTATGCACAGGGACTCACTGTGGTCAGCCTCTGTGCATCTCACCAAAGAGCACCGTGAAATTGTCCGGGATGATACCCAGTGCTGAATAGGCCGGTAGCATACCGTGGCGAAACGGGGGGTGAGGTAAAAATATTCGATTTTTTTTATTACAAATCATTTTATTATTCCTTTCATGTTGAAATTGAGAAGTGAAAATTCGAAAAAATCTAAAGTGGGCTTTCTTGCATGCCAGGCTTGATGAAAGAAGATGGTCAGCTACCCGCTTCGAACAATCACAGCGTAAAGGCACGTGGTTATTGATTCGCTCTTTCGTAACGTGATTCATTCATGCTTCCCGTTTGCACCCATGGCACTCATCCTGTCATCTTCACAAATCTCTTTAACTGCACCAATTCATTTTTTGTTTGCCTAGAAAACGCGTGAAAGCCTACTTGAGGAATATCACACGGGGCTCCCGAAGGTGGGGCGAGTGAAGACGTTACCGGAATGGCAGTCAAACGTGTAAATATCCTGCCTATTGCAGAGTGCACCATCAGGCGTGCACTCTTGGCGTGCGCGCAACGGCAGGCTTGGCGACTCATCAGCATGTCTGACTAACGCCCACTGCAGGGCAAATGCCTCTCCCGTGTCTCTCCAGTCAACCCTCTCCTTTACCAGCTGCGCCCACCCTATGCCCGCAAATTTCTTAATCTCATCCGCTCACCTAACCTTCTCGCGCCCCTGCTATGCTTCCCTTCTCTTAGAATCCACTCCGTTACCTTTAAAGGGTCCCTGAAAAGTGTGTTTGAGGTTGGCTATAAAATGCTCCCATTATGTAGAATACAGGCCAACAAGCGTTCGTGCAAAGTACAAGGCCTCTAATGCGAGCCAATAATTTACAATACAATTTTTATAACTACCGCGCCTAGCGGCGACGTCATTTTGCGCTGGTTACGTCAGCAGAGGACTGTAAGCATTGGTTCGCGCGCGTCGGCAGCCCGCGGAGGGGGCGAGAGCGAGGGGCCGGCGGAGGAGGGCCGACATTTCAGCGTTCAAAAAGGGACGAGAGGAGAGTGAAAGGCGCGAAGATGCGGAAGTTCAAATTTTGACTACAGAAAACTCTGCTTCTACGAAGCGCATCTAAAAAAATTCTTGCTGGGGGATATTTGTGAAGCGGCGTCCTTTTGCATCCTAGGCACATCTCATCCTTGTTGAGACCCCCTTTCACAGCCCCTTTAAGTAGTAGCGGTCATCTTGCCATCGCATTACATGCCCTGCCCAAGCCCATTTCTTTCTCTTGACTTCGACTAAGGCGTGGCGACTATATAAGTTTCGATTTTTTAGCCTTGTCGCCGGCCTGCGCCGGCGGTGGCAATCTGCCGTGCAGTTACCAGCCGTCCGAACCCCGGTGCCCGCTGCTTTCGGACGTCCATTGGCGAATCAGTGGTCGTTTCTTTTTATGCGTAGTCCCGCTGTTTTCGCCCTAATGTGCGTTCGCCTCGCTGAAGTCCACTCTTGTATTTCTGAGTGCCGACACTGCGCGCTCGTCATGGGCTATTCGCTGTTAGTGCGATGGAGCGCTCTAACAAGGCTTCACCATGGTTTCGCATTTCGGGCAGTTGTTGTTTTTCGGGGGCTGGGTGTGCCATTTATAATATCGAACTTTGGGCATTTCGGGCACTACTTCAAATTCATTGCAGTCTCATAAGAAGGTGTTGCTATCCATCATGTTATTTTATTTTATTGTCTCATCTGTGTCAGTTCATGTATTTCATTCTTTTCCATGACCACAGTATAAGTTGCACGCTGTTGTGCTTTCAGTCAAGCGGTATACATTTCCGAGGAGTCGATTTCTTTTTTTTTTAATGGCGGTCTGTCTATGTTCGTTTAACTTCGGTCTTCAAAGAGCACACCTCATTTTTTTAATAAAAATAGTGTGAACAAAGGTTTCCTACTTACTTTCTTCAAAAGATTTTTTACTTCCGAGACATTCGATATTCGAAGGCATTTCTTCTTGACATCCCTGTTTTATTCGTATACGAAAATTCCGAAGCTACAGACAAAGCATACGACTTTGTTACTTTGTTTTTAAAAAATTCTTTTTGATGTGTTCGCCGTGGGGCTTATGAGGGATGTAATTATTAGTAGGCAGTTCCTTGGGGAAGCAGGGGGGGGGGGCAGTGCTAGGCAGTCACGGCTGATTAGCAGAACGTTGAGTTGTGCGAGTTGGTAAGGATTAAGGATTCATGGCAAGGATTTATAAAGGCTAGGCTTTGGGAATAAAGCCTTAGTTGAGAAACAACGCTCGTCCTGTGTCTACCTTTCTTCTTGTTCGTCGGTTTTTTTTTGTGCGCGGTTTTAGCATCATGCGTAACGGTGGAATATATGAATATGCGCTTACGTAAGCCCGTTCTTGTAAATTGGAAACAAAAAGTTTTTCCTCGCCGTCTTTCTTTAAACTTCTGGCCTACCTTGCCTGTGAGTTAATTAGTTTGACTTCTCCGGAAGGTTGGTAGTTTGTAAGTTAACAAGGGCACCCAAAGTTTTTTTTTTTTTTTGCAAAACAGCTGCTCATCGCAAGTCTAGCAGGCGGCCATATCTGGGAGACAAAATGAACGTTTGGTACAAATTTTAATTGCAGTTTTTCTCACCCTGGCGAAAATGGCGCTGGCATAAGGTTTTCAACTCACGCACCGGCCCATATTCCAGTCATGCAACTATTTTCTCTTCTTTATTTTGATTTGCTTTCCTTCCACGCTAAGAAAATCAATTTTTCTGACAAACCGACTTTAAGATAGCATCTGCAATTTCTCTGATTAATGCTGCTTGCTGCGCGAACTGGTATTTTGCCGATTATTGTTTTTTTTTTTTTCGAAACACTTTCTACCCTGCAAAAAATTTCCATCACTGATGTTTCTTAATGTGGTATCTATTTATTTTCTTCCTTTTTGTTGTGCAGCTTATGGTCCAGGAAAAGAACCAAGGTATCGTGTACGAGTACTCAGTTCCTGCCAACGCTGCTTATCCACTGCAGGACTCCTACAACTGGAATGCCGGAGACTTTGGACCATGCACCCAAATATGCGATGGAGGTGAGTTTATATCTTTTCACGGTGGTCCTTTGCCCTGATAAATACGTGTCTATTGAAACGTTCAAAAGACACAATATACCGGCAGTTTGGTTTATCTAAAGACATTTCTCATCGACCAAACAATTGTCTTGTACAAAAAAAATACCTTCAGTGAAGTGTGTTCCCCTATACACCGCGTAGAAACTTAAAGAGAAGGATCTAAATGGCAAGAGTCAAGAGTCAATCAGTCAATTGGGAAAAAAGGCAATCAAAATGAGGTATGTCAACAATTGACAACGAGGTGTGTACACACACTTAGTTCTTACTAATTCGTTTATAATTCAATGTAACGAAGATTACTGATGCCGATAGCTGAAAAGGATCCGCTTAGGGTCCCAGGCGGTTGTGGAAGTCGAATATCAAACGTAGTGAAATGTCTATATAAACTCTGATATGAAGTGGTGATTTGATGCGTGTGTGTGCGCGCGCGTGTGTGTACGTGTGCGCGTGCTGTTTGCGTGTACGTGCGTGCGTGCGTGTGTGTGAAAGAAATAAACCCAGTATTAACAGCCTCCCAGTAGCCCACGATGTAATATTAGCATGCCAGAATGTATTAGAAAAAAACCATATACATCGCTTTACAGTTGAATACTGCTGTTTAATACGGATTCCTTACGTTATATTTATATACGCCTTTTAAGTGCCGTGCTGTGCTGTCCTTGTTCAGGTGTTCAGAGTCGCCTTGTGTACTGCGCGAGCTCAACGACTTTCGACGGAGTGTCCGACGACCTCTGCAATGCGACGATCAAGCCTGAAGCCACAAAAGTCTGCAATTCAAAACCATGCTCTGCAACGTGAGTTGTCATCGGCCTTTTTGGGGGACTTGCCTGTCTCTCCTGTTGAATATTTCATAATCAAACTGAGTTTTTAAATTATGAGGCTTTTATAATTTCTCAAAAAGTAAAGAAATCTCAATTGCCAATGGGGTAGATTCACAATGGGACAAAGAAGCCTGAGCTGTGCGAATCACAAACGCACTTTTATAGCAGTGCGGCGAACAGATGTTATGGAATTGTTGGCAAGAAAAATAAGCATGCAGGTTGCCAATCACATAATTGCATATCGCTAAGACACCATTTCACTTGCCAAACCACATCTTCTGCGCATAGGAGCCAGGCAGCAATCTGTTTCTTCATTCGACGGAAGATTGAACTTGTGATTCATTTTTTGACACAGATAATGTGTTCCGCATAAGCTGCTTTTATCACGAGCTTATGCGTACTGAATCGCAATTTTAACGTTTTCAGGTGGTTTGTTGGCGAGTGGGAAGAATGCTCCAAGACATGCGGAAAAGGCATCCAGTCTCGGGTAGTGTTATGCCTACAAAAGACCCAGATTGGCAGTGTCCTGTCGGAAGACTCGCACTGCCTCGACTCAGTCGGACAAAAGCCGGAGAGGCGTCGGGAGTGCAGTTCCAACGCCGAGTGCCCCTCTTGGGTCGTGGGCACCTGGTCAGAGGCAAGTCAAGAGCTTCGTGGCATACTTTTAAGTATCAATAAGTTGTAGGGCATTGTTAACCTAATTAAAAAGAGTTTATATTAGTTCAAAACAATCGGGTTGCTTTCATTCTGTAGACAAGCATTTCACGCCTATATAATGTTAGTGGTGACAAGGGGATCAGTGAAGTACGGTTTCAGTTGTTAGCTCTTCAGAAGCATAAGTGAACTAAAGTTACATTGTCACTGTAAAAGAAAAAGAAAAGTATACATTCAGTTCCTAATATTGCTCTGAGGTGGTTGCTTTTCACCTTGTCATACTTGAACGGGTAGTAAAGGCTGATAAGTCCAGCTATATGTAGGTAATAATGTCCCAACATTGCCAATGGGCCATTCGTTAATAGAGCAGTGCTTGGATAAGGCAGTATATCATGCAGTAACACAATTGTATGGGTCATGTGGAGAACTTAAGTGTACCCGGCCAACTCGGTTCTCATCAGGCACTACTTAAGGCTCTGCCTTCCCGTGCAACACTGTGTCGAAATAAAGCACAATGTAAATGCTACAGATATATTAAAGCAGCCTTAGAAGCATATTTTCTGGAAGTTCTTTATAGCGCTACAAAACACAACGACACAGGAAGAAGTACACAGGACGGGCGCTGACTCCAACTAACATTAGTGAGGCTTCCACATCCTGCCTTTATACACAACGAAGCCCCAGAGCGCATGCGGGTGAAATATTTCTGGTAGATTCGGCAGCGCAGAGTGCATGCTATCGTGTATTTAATAATCTGTATTCGCTGTCTCGCAGGGAAACTGATGTGGTGCTGGCGCACGTGTCACCCCTTTGTTTGATAAAAAATGCTTCGGCCAATTCGCGTGCTAATATATCCTTGCTTCTGCTTAGAATTTTGATACGTTCAAGTCGTGGCTCACAGTTTTGGTCGTTCTCATCTTTGCACGAGCGGCAGTGGGCTGGTAGATTTTCAAACAATTCGGAAGCATTACTAAGTGAACGTTCATGTTCCCTGGCACGTTCCCTGGCCCGTTCATGTTCCCTGGCACGTGATATGATTCACCAACTAGCCCCACAACGGGTTTTGTTAAGCAGCCTTAGAAGAGATGCCGAGAAGCGCGAATTCAATACATCGCTTGCTTCACATGTCGGCATGTCGGCCAGCGTGAAGCCGTCGTGAGCAGCAAGCTCAGGTACAGAAGCCTAGCATTAACTCTCATGATATTTCATGGTATATTTCTTTTCATGCTCCTTTATAATCATGAGGCTGCATTAGCATGAGGGATGGTAAAGTGGGTTCTATAGTAAGAAGCGCGGTGGAACCATCCGCTGCTAAATATTGTAACAAGTTACAACAGCCGCTCTCTTTTATAGGAAGAGCGTTTTCTTTGTCATTGCTTTTCTACGATTTGCAAAAACAGCTTGAGGGGATATGTAAATTAAGACTGACGTATCACCGCCTTCGTTCAACCGGGCGCAAATTAGGAAAAAATTCGCGTTTCCTCCAGCAACTCAGTCAGCTTTTCGGGCAGGGAGAGATGTTGACAGTGTTCCTCAAGTGTATTTTTCAAGTATAAAATCGCGTCTGCTCTTTCTGGCGATGCAGTAAGATCCTGATGTGACGATCAAGGTTTGCACGAATTACTGGATTACCCGAGTCAGTAAAATTTCCTGGCCGTAAAGCATTGTGTACCATGTGCAGAATTTCGGGAGTTGCGGGCACTCTGCGGCGTTGCTACAAATAATACGATTGAGCCAGTCACAACCGCATCCTCGAGCACTGGGCACTGCCCTCATATCACTGACGCCGCAATCGCCAGTCTTGTGGCACTCAACGCGAGCAGCGAGCCGGGGCATCCGGCAATAAATAAAAGCATTTGCCGTATACAGATCCCCTTGAATGCCTAACCTGGTCTTGTGCACCCGGATTTTGTTCGTTCTTGGATGACATAAATATTTTTTGCCGCGCCGCTAGATTCATATCATAGAGAGTCTACTGTATTAACTTTTGCTGTTCCTATAAACTGAAATTTCCATTTCTGAGTCATAACTGTGGCCAAGGAGCTAACGGCATTTTATTGCCCATCGTGTTGGTATACTCAATACTCACGGGCTAACCAGTATACTATTTCCACAGAAAAAACTGACAGAAACATAAAACAACCGAAAGAAAGGGGCTGCGTACGAATTGTTATATATTTCTCTTTCTTTTACCCTCTGCCTTCCACTTTATAAGTCTGCATCGCAGAGAATTTCTAATATGGGATCAGCAAAAATGAAGCTTCATGCCTTCCTTTCTAATTGCTCTTGTTATGTATGTTGTAACAGTGTGTATGACACATCATTGTAATGATAAATTTCTGTGACTCATGTTCCTTTAGTGCGACAGACTGTGCGGGCTAGGGACTCAGATACGAGTTGTCCAGTGCATCAACCCACTCAGTGGAAATGTTCTCGGCAAGGATGTTCTCATTGGCACGGGCTGCGATGAGGTGACAAAACCGTCTACCAACCAGACCTGCGAGCAGAGACCGTGTGGCGGTCTTGAGTGGGTCACTACGCCTTTGTCCGGCGTGAGTATATGCACTTTTTGTCGACTGATTAATTCAATACTTGGCTGAAGTCTGAAGTTATGCGTTTTACCTGTGTGACAGGCTCTTCAGGAGACAAGAGTGAGGCATGAGGTGCTGATTGAAACATCTTGAGAAACGCATAGGGAAATCTGATTATCTTGTATTGATTAGAGAGAAATTAGTAGTGCAATAATTTTTCACCCCAAAGATAATGCGCTAGAATGTAGAAGGAAAACCAATCACTTGGCGCCAGTGGGATCCAGCATTCAACACCTCCGTATGTTGCGTACGGTACTCTACCGAATGCGCTGTAGCGAATGCTACACAATCTTCTACTTTGGAGTGTATTTGTGTTGCCCGTAACTTAACTTTAAGAATTATGTTTATAAATTACTACACTGATAATGTCCCATTGAACATTACCAGAAATCTTTTAACAATACATTCCTTAATGATTTCTTTAGTTTCGATGACTGTTTGCGTCTTTCCAATGTATATAATACGCGTTTTGGTTTTGAGCACTTCATTCGTGGTTTTTAGCACTGAATGCTGATTACATGGCTTGCTTTTTGCGCTTGAGACTGAAGTATTCTCTAAATATAAAACGAGTTGAGTCTCTTCACTGTGAAAGGATCTCACATCCTCACCTCTTTGTATTTTAAAACTTCCACGGGAGCTACAATATGTCCCGAGTACAAGTAAAGAACAAAATTTCTTGGTATTATACTTTTGATAAAGGCTGCAGTTGCTAAGGAGTCCCAAGTTTCTTGTTATTTTGGCAGACCTGTAATATTTTTGTTAACCTCAGGTTACACTGCATCATTTGCAAAAATGTTGTAGAATGAGTAACTGAGTGTGCATGTATGTAATGCTAAAAGCCAACCTTATGCACAGAAAACCAAAAAGGGTCTCTGGGCGACCCTTGTGTAAGTCATATGTATGATATCGCTGCAGAATATAGTCACTATTCTCATGTGATTGTGTTTACATTGTGAATGGCCTTTTACAGCTTTCCCATTGCTACAGTACTTATAGTGAATTTATGCAACCCTTTGTTTTTACTATTGCAAAAAAAATTGTCTGTGGTTTAGCTCTGGTTAACCCAAGTCGAATTGCGAAAGCTTCGTTTCCTCGGCACGTCGTCTACGCAGCGTCTCATTCCGACGCTCTCGAGAATTCAAAGCGGTCTCTTCCGCAGTTGAAGAGTCTCTAAGGGAGGTGTCACTTCTAGCCGCATCTGCGTTGCGACGCTTCTCAAGTCTTGTGGCGCGTTCTTCTGGCGTCTCTTGAGCGCGTTGTCTCTTGCTCGCTTCGTTCTGTCGTTGTTGCGCCTCTTTCGCGCCCTCCATAACGTCTACAATATGCACGCCGTTTAGCTAAACGTTGTTCCCGCTCTTCATCCGTTTCTTTCGCACGCCGCCGCTTAGCTGCAGCACATCGTTGCAGCTTCACCTTATACACATCATCCGACATACCGTGGAGGATTCGCTGGGACGACTGCGACGAGCCGAGTGGGGGGGGGGGGGGGGCGCTTTTCCACAGCTGGCATGACGTCATGTAGAGCGAGCGCCTCCCCCACGGCAGCGGCGCGTGGAGGATTCGCTGGGACCATCGCGACCAGCCAAGTTGGGGGGGGGGGGGGGGCGCTTTTCCACAGGTGGCATGAAGCGACGTACAGCGAGCGCCCCTCGCGGCAGCGGCGCGCAGCTGCAGCATGGAGGATTCGCTGGGACGATCGCGACGAGCCGAGTTGGGACCCCGCTCTTCCACAGCTGGAATGACGTCGCAGATAGGTCACGCTAAAGGTCAATGGTGGATTCTCCGGGACGACGGCCAAGAGCTGAAACCTCCAGCAGTATTGCTTTCGCAATAAAAAACCGTGCCGTGCTCCTGCCACAGCGTTGTACACGCCAACGCATGCAGCGCACATCTTTGTTACTGCCACCACGTAGCTTAAAGCGCGAATATTAATTCGACAGCAGTATTAGTTGATGACGAAGATGATGTACAATGCATAGCGCGAGAGCGCGTTGCAGTGTTGCACGACGTGTCACCTTGCTACGGCGATAGCAAGGTGCTCGCGTGCTGTGGCCAGCAAAGCTGATATCTTCGCGCCGCCGCGGGTTCGAAACTCTGCTGCGGCAATATTTATTTTTATAGCGAAACCTACATTGGCCACGAGCTCGCAGTTTCGCCATGCTCGCATTTCCACCGCGCTCGAAACGCACCACGTGACCAACCACATGACTGGTCACGTGACCAACCGCCTGACGAACCACGTGACCAGCCACGGCGCCGCGCCGCCGCCAGCTGCTCCACACCATGTAACCGACCACGTGCTCGGTGGAGGGAGCCGCTGAAACCTCCGTGCACTCACTGAATAAAAAAGGACCCTGTGTCGAGGCTGGGAATCGAGTCAGGGACTTTGGCGTTTGAGGCGGAGACGCTGCCATTCCGCCACGACGGCTGAATGTTTAATCATGAATAAAGGCGCATCTAGTGAATGCACGGGATCATGTATTAACTCTTCCGAACCGAATGTCACCGCGCTTTCGATACGCATATCCTGGCCTAGCAGAGCTAGGTCATCATCATTTTTTTTTATGGTTTGCCCAAGGTCCCCCTGAAGGTTAAGCTTGACCTCGTGAAGTAGTCCGTTGGCACTTAAATGGGTGGACATCGAGAGTGATGAGAAACGGGTCATGGATGAACAGTTATTGGCCCAGTGGCTGATTGTCGCCCTTACCAGTATTCTGTTCTCCGCTTTATTTCTTTTAATATTAAGTATACACCTTGTTTATGAGCAGTTCTGCTGCGGCAACGTTTCATATTTTGAGGTGCTTCTCTGTCTCAAATCGTAGTGTCAGGCTCCCTGCTCCTCGCCCATTGAGACCCGCCACGTGTTCTGTGTCAATGATCAAGGGACGTCCTTGCCCGACGAGTACTGCGACTACGAAAAGCGGCCCAACACGACCAAGCCGTGCGACGACAACGCTCTGGGAACAGAGTGTCACTACATGTGGTACTCTTCCGACTGGAGTCTCGTGAGTCTCGTTACTGACCTCACTCCCTCTTTTCTTTTTCTAATGAAGTTAATGTAGATGGTTTATGGGGGTTTAATGACTCAGGCTATGAGAGGCGCTGTAGGGAAGGTCTCCCGCAAATTACACTACCTGGGGTTCTTTAACGTGCGCTGACTTCGCAAAGTACACAGGCCTCTAGAATTTCGCCTCTATCTAAAGTCAGCCGCCGCGGCCGGGATCGAACCCGCGTCTTTCGGGTCAGCATCCGGGCATCGTGACCACTGGGAAGTTAATGTGACAGAACTAAAGAACAATGAAACACACAGACGACCTTATTTCAATTACTTATATGCACGGCTTGACTGCCAATAATTTCTCTTACTGCTTGAACTGCTCAGTTTTAAGTATTTTCTTCAGACAAGACGCTGTGTCACACGCACTGGGCTGTAGTCGACGTCACAGTTATTTACACCATTTCCTTTTTTTCTCCTTCAGTGTTCTACAGAGTGTGGGCGCGGGCTGCAGACTCGTGAGGTATTTTGCGCCACTATCATCGATGGAAGCATCAAGAGCACCTCTGACGGCAACTGTGACCCAGCAGAAGAGTTAGGCTCCATCAGAGAGTGCGTCGTTGAGGAGTTTTGCAATGGCACCTGGATTGCTGCTCCATGGAACCGAGTGTGTTTTCCTCTCTTGATGGGATTTTCTTTCTATTCCGAAAAATCTTGCGATAGTGAAGTCCTGTAGTGTTCTGGTCACTTTTGAAAGATGCTTTCCAGTTGTAACTTGGGACCTGCTATCATTACATGGATTTTCTCATTTTTCGTTGCTGTATTATGCTAATGTTCATGGTCACATTGGGAAATGGACAGAAGGAAACTGATACCATGGCAACATCAGAGCACTCAGCTTGATGTAAGAAGAAAGGCTAATAAAAGAACACACTTACTCTTGAAAAGAAATCAAAAGATCACACGGAACAGCGGTGAATGGCGAGGAGGAAAATATAGAAGGCGGTAAAGTCTGTATTGCTTGAGTCTACTTTTCTTGTATGCTGTTATATTGAATAAAAGAGAAATGTTGAGCGGTTACGATAATAACTTCTTTTTGTAGCATGTTTAAATCAAGAGATAGTGAACTTCTGTCCTACGAACGAGGAATCTGTTTTTTTTTTCTTGTTTTGCTGTTTCTTAGCTGCGCTATCAAGTCATATGCCACGTTGTGCCGCTACCGGTACTGCTGTTCGGATCACATCTTCCCAGTTTAGGAGAGGAAAAAAATTCCGACGGGACTGTTTTTTCAGAATTAACTTGCAGCGTGTGCTTCATCATAGAATAAGTCTTAGAAGAACTGATTATCATTGCATGTATTCTGTCATCGTAGTCTTAGAACAAAAATTAATTTGTGCCACAGCCTTTTGCCATTCAGGTTATGACGCATGCCTTGCAGTGTTCCGCGCCTTGTGGAGGAGGGCACCGCACGAGAACTGTCATCTGTCTCCTAAATGGGAAGCCAGCCGCCCCCAAGAATTGTGACATGGGCAAGAAGCCATTTGAGTCTGAGTCGTGCAACTTATATGCCTGCTACGGAGGTATGACCATATTTTCGTTTTCTATAAAATTTTGTTTATCTCTTTAATGCCAAAATTACTAAGTAATCAATATAAAAACCAATAGCTTCATATTATGCTAGCTTTGTACTCGCATTGAAATTTGAAGGTCCACACTATGCTAGCACTACTAAACTTTCACAAACTGGCAAGTCGCCAATCAGCAACAATTAGCATTTGGCTTATTTTATGCCGGTACTCTAAGGAATGTGAAACAACACCTTGAGGGCCCAGAGATAATAGACAATTTTTGCACGTCACAAATGCCTTCCTGTTATTTTCCCCACGACTGTTGTCAACAAGTGAGAGACGAGTACTTGAATTCTGCATGGAAATCAAACACACACGCCCCGGTATTTTTTTTTATCAAGAAGCTTGTAACTGAGAGAGAGCATGTTGACATCAAAAATATGCGAGATTCGTGTGACAATTATTACTTGATGTGCAAATGATGCGTCGCGAATATCGGCTGTAAAGAGGTGCGCCTCTGATGAGAGCAGCGCATTAGTTTTGCCACATGCTTTACATGGCGCTGGCAACAGGGCATGTAAAGTCAGGCCAGAATGAAACGCGAACACGATTATTCGGTACTTTTCTACTCTGCAGCGAGATATTCGTTCGCAACCGGCTTTTAAATATGTACTTCGGTAGACCCTTCACCCAGCAAGATTAACTGGGTTAGTTGCACACTGCAGCTCAAGGTACAAAGCTAAAATATTTTGCTTTGTTCACAGGCGCTGTTCGCGTTTCATTAAGATCTTAATGTACATGTTTAATGATACTTGCATACATACAATAAGCGCCATGTATGTATATTTTATATCTAAGAAGGGCTTCAATTGCTGGGTTATCTTCAGCAATTTCTTAAGCATTCCTCCTGAGTTAAAGATGGTGACTCATAATTTTTATAACTCTGCAACTCTGTACCGCAATAACAAAGGCTCATCTCGAAGACCTGTTCAGCGGTAAGCTTAGGCTGAAATAATTTCCAGATGGAGAGATTTTTGAGGCAGCCTGCAAGAAATCCAAGCACGGCTGCTGTCCTGATGGCATGACGCCCTCTGGTGCAAACTTTGAGGGCTGCCCCAAAGTCGCTCGGGTTGAGGGAGGCTGCAACGCCACGAAGTTTGGCTGCTGCCTAGATGGCGTCACTCCTGCTTTCGGACCATTCATGTAAGCCTACTTCCGGACCATCGGATTACCCGGTTTAGATGTGTCTAGTTTAGCCAAATTGTGGAACCTAACCTTCAATCTTTATGAAAGTATAGCTCATCCACTTTCTGCAAGTAAAAAAGTATTCAAACATATTTTGCTAACTTCATGTCCATTTGAAAATGATAGCAATTTGCAGAGCATCATAGCAATGTTCTATCTCTCTTGATGCGTACCTGGTATTTTAATTACTACTTTTAAATGAACTACATATTCATGACGTCAAACAACATTTCTACGGTATAGATATTCAAGAAAGACGAATAAATTTCAAGGATTTTGAGGCCTGGTGGAATTGTGGCATTTTTTCCATAAATCGTGTGCAACAAGCAATTCTCGTGACAACTCTAAAAACGTTGAGCAGAGCTCAGTTTTAGCTGCAATAATCTTAACCATCTATTATTGAAAATTATTCACCAGTGCAGTGCCACAGATATCTTGAAGTGCTGTAATCAAAGCGACTGAGGATTCGGTGAAGTGAGCTCCGGAATTTTGCAGGCATCCGCTGGGTGGAGTTGACGCTGGCTGAGTTGAATATTAGAGCTTTAGCCCTTCTGAACTCATTCGTCGGTTTCGCGCTATTGTCGGAACCGTCTGCAGCACGACTTTGGCAGCGTGCCAAGATGTTGCGGCGCTAGTAGCGGATCCCCGTGTTAATGTTCTGTTTAAAGTTCATTGCGCTGACTTGCGGGGCGAACTTTTCAGCGAACAAATAGGTCATTGGGCCACTAGCCGCACGGCGCGTTTGTTCACACCACAGCTAGCGTTCAAATATTTACGTTACGTACTCCTAACTGTCCTGTGCATTTTATGATGATGATTTAAACTGCGTCGAAATATTTGATATCTCATTTGAGCCTTTAACTAAAGCACCCTCAAGTTCACTGATTTGGGGTCTCGAGCACTGTCACATCGCAACTTACCGATGACGTAAGACCCTGCCATGCTAAACCTGTGAGTAGTCCCTGTCTGATTCTTGCATCACTTTTCTTTTGTTTGGGCTTTCAGGCTGGGCTGCAAAACGTTCTGCAATAGCACACAGTTCGGCTGCTGCCCTGATGGTGAAACTGCTGCGAAGGGCTCCGATCATGAAGGCTGCTTCCCTGCCACGGCCGAGGCCACCCCAGGCGAATGCAACGTGACCGAATGGGGCTGCTGTCCCGACGGCATAACCACTGCCACTGGAGAGGCATTTGAAGGGTGCGCCAAAGGTTACGAAGCCACAAAATACGGCTGCTGCCCGGACATGATGGGATTCGATTATGAAGGGTGTGGAAATTGCATGGATGCGTTGTACGGATGCTGCGAGGATAACACGACCTTCTCGTTGGGACGAAAAGGGGAGGGTTGCTGCATGCTGAGAAAATTCGGCTGTTGCCGTGACAACATTACGGCGGCCACTGAGCACGGATGTGTGTGCGGTGGCACAACACACGGATGCTGCCCAGACAAAGTCACCTGTGCCCTGGGTCCTCAGTACATATGCTATAGCCTCGACTGAGATGATCATAAATAGAGTTTATATAGGTCCTGAACTGGACTAATCGGTTCATTCCCTTATGTCTTTAACAAACAGCTTCAAAGGATAGGACAACGAAAAGGACACGCATTCTGTGAAGAAGTTTGAGTTTCGTTCCTAATACATCCTTTCTTTCAGCTTGTATTTTCGTGATATTTGTTAAATATCTACAAGTCATTGAAATGAATTGAGTGCGCATTATAAGCGGATTTCATGTCGTGTGTAATTGTCCCTTTCCGTAAGCTCTGTTATAGAATGATGGAGTGACTCGCGGAGTGTAAAACATTGTGCGGAACAATGTCCCATTATTTTGCAAGAGCTAGATGGTATTCGCGTCAGAGTGACATACCTTGATGAAATTCTGCGTATGGTTCTTGCCTGAAGTTCTGCTGTTAAAAGTTTCAGTGTAAAAAGTACGCATGCTTTCCACTACCATTCATGGAAAGCCTGCAGCAGTCAAAAATAATCTTTTTGAACCCCAAGAATTTCGCAACTTTCTTTTCACTTCTGCGATTACAGATGCAATACCAACTGCACCAACACCACGTTTGGCTGCTGTCCCGACGGGCTACAGGCAGCAAACGGCGAGAACTTTGCAGGCTGTGCAGTAGCATGTGAAGGAGCCCCGTTCGGCTGCTGTCCGGATGGATTGGCTGCGGCTTCTGGCACTGGCTTTGAGGGCTGCGACAACTGCAGTGAGTCCCTGTACGGTTGCTGCACCGACAACACATCGTTTGCCCTTGGCCCAGAAGGCGAGGGCTGTTGCTTGTACACCGAGTTTGGCTGTTGCCAGGACAACAAGACAGAGGCTCGGGGACCGGACCTTGCTGGCTGCAGCTGCCACACGACACCACACGGCTGCTGTCTCGATGAAATCGCTGTAGCGCATGGCCCCAGGTAGGTTCCAAATTTTAGTCTGGGTTACAGAAATTTTAGCGTCCTGCAATATGCATTCAGGACATGAAAAACATTGCAGTGCGGATTTCACACACTCGGCGTTTCGATGTCCTCTGTTCCACCTCCTCTGGCCAGAGCATAAGAAAGGAGACGCCAAGGACTTGAAAAATTACAGGCCGGTCAGTTTATTGTCCATTGCGTACAAGGCATTTACTGAGGTAATCGCTAATATAGTCAGGGAAACCTTAGGCTTTAATCAACCAAATGATCAAGCTGGCTTTCCTAAAGAATATTCCACAATAGATAATATTCACACTATCAATCAGGCGATAGAGCAATGCGCAGAATATTACCAACAACCACATATAGCCTTCATTGATTACAAGAAAGCCTTTGACTCAGTGGAAACCTTAGTAGTCATACAGGCATGGCGTAATCTGGGTGTAGAAGAGCCTTATTTCAATATACCGGAATATATATATATATATATATATATATATATATATATATATATATATATATATATATATATATATATATATATATATATATATAGCAACGCACAGCCACCATAGTCCTCCATAAATTCAGCAATAAAATTACAATTAGGAAGGGCGTCAGGAAAGGGGTCACGGCATCGCCAATGCTATCCACAACCTGTTTACAGGAGGTATTGTGAGACCTGAAATGGGAACAGTTGGGGATAAGAGTTAATTGCGAACACCTAAATAATATGTGATTCGCTGATGACATTGCCGTGCTGAGTTACTCAGGAAGCGAACTGCAAATCATGATCAATGGGTTAGATAGGCAGTGAGGAAATGGTTAAAGAATTAGGGCAGGTAGTGACAGCTGATCTGGATCATGAGAGGAAAATAACTTGAAGGATAAGAATGGGGTGGAGCGCATACTGCAGGTTCTCTCATTCTTGTTTACAGCGCGTTTAGAGCACAGGGACAGAAGAAACACAGAGGACGACGTCACAGGCGCTGAACCAACAATGAAAAAGCACAGTGGTGATTGGATAGGCAAATGAAAATTTAACGATACAGGTGAAGCCTACAATTAACGCGGCTAAACACAGAAGATAAAATGCACTGGATAGATAAAACGGTAAAAAACTGGGAGGAGCATGAAAGATGAAGCCAACAAAAAAAACGGCTAAGGCTAAAAGATGAGGTGCATAAAAACAATAAAAGCGAAAAGGAGAGAATAGTGGGAAAAAAATTTTTGTTTAACTCCTTTGTAAAACCATTACTACTTCAAACAGGCCCCGATAGAAAGTTTAACTCTTTTTTCGACAATGAAACCGAGGGTGCACTTACACATTCACCCTCGTGCCTAGCAATCTCGGTTGCTTCCACTATTTCACGTGTCAACTTGTTCCTGTGCTTTTTTATCACAGTGGCTTTTTCGAACAAAGGATGGCATGGATTTTGTGGGTCACAGTTTCGGCAGTGTACGGGCAGATTCCTGAGTGAAGTACCAGATAAATCGTTCTTGTGTTCCCTCAGCCTATCATTGATACATCGGCCTGTTTGGCCGATGTATACCTTGCTACAAGACAAAGGAATTGAGTAAACGACGCCTTCCGCGCATGCAGTAGATGGATCTCTGTGCCGAATGGTGCAGCCTCTTTTTCTTTTCTCTTTTTCATTTACAATCCTACAGAGCTGCGAAAGGCGCTGAGGGGCGGAAAAAACGACGTCCACTCCTGCTTTGCTTCCAATTTTTTTAAGGTTGTGTGAAATTTGGTGCATGTAGGGGATAACAGCAACCTTTTTATATTGCTTGCGCGCTTCAGCCGGAGCCCTCCTATTCTCGCGCTTGAGCAGGCTCACGCACTCAGGATACCCGCCACAAGTGCTTAGTTCTGTTGCTGAAAAAGTTCTGAAAATTATCAAGCGCGAGAATAGGAGGGCTCCGGCTGAAGCGCGCAAGCAATATAAAAAGGTTGCTGTTATCCCCTACATGCACCAAATTTCACACAACCTTAAAAAAATTGGAAGCAAAGCAGGAGTGGACGTCGTTTTTTCCGCCCCTCCGCGCCTTTCGCAGCTCTGTAGGATTGTAAATGAAAAAGAGAAAAGAAAAAGAGGCTGCACCATTCGGCACAGAGATCTATCTACTGCATGCGCGGAAGGCGTCGTTTACTCAATTCCTTTGTCTTGTAGCAAGGTATACATCGGCCAAACAGGCCGATGTATCAATGATAGGCTGAGGGAACACAAGAACGATTTATCTGGTACTTCACTCAGGAATCTGCCCGTACACTGCCGAAACTGTGACCCACAAAATCCATGCCATCCTTTGTTCGAAAAAGCCACTGTGATAAAAAAGCACAGGAACAAGTTGACACGTGAAATAGTGGAAGCAACCGAGATTGCTAGGCACGAGGGTGAATGTGTAAGTGCACCCTCGGTTTCATTGTCGAAAAAAGAGTTAATCTTTCTATCGGGGCCTGTTTGAAGTAGTAATGGTTTTACAAAGGAGTTAAACAAAAAATTTTTTCCCACTATTCTCTCCTTTTCGCTTTTATTGTTTTTATGCACCTCATCTTTTAGCCTTAGCCGTTTTTTTTGTTGGCTTCATCTTTCATGCTCCTCCCAGTTTTTTACCGTTTTATCTATCCAGTGCATTTTATCTTCTGTGTTTAGCCGCGTTAATTGTAGGCTTCACCTGTATCGTTAAATTTTCATTTGCCTATCCAATCACCACTGTGCTTTTTCATTGTTGGTTCAGCGCCTGTGACGTCGTCCTCTGTGTTTCTTCTGCCCTGTGCTCTAAACGCGCTGTCAACAAGAATGGATCATTACCAACTAGCCCGGCAATTTGTCCTATCAGGTTCTCTCAGATCATGAATGGCAGTATACCAATATCTCTCAAGAGAAAAGAGTACAACATCTGTATCTTACCGGTGCTCATCTACGGGGCAGAAACGTGGAGGCTAACGAAAAGGGTTCAGCTTAAGTTAAGGACAACGCAGTGAGCCATGGAAAGAAAAATGATAGGTGTAACGTTAAGAGACCGTTAACGTTAAGAAGCTTGCTGGCATAGGGTGGGCGCAGCTGGTAAAGGACAGGGTAATTGGTGAGACATGGGAGAGGTCTTTGCCCGGCAGTTGGTGTAGTCAGGCTGATGATGCTGATGATGATGATATTGTGAGCGCTTTCTCTCTTTCACCACTTTCCTGGCAGTTTATTCGACGCACCGTCTATGTCTTTGGTGCACTATATGTTTATGTTAGACACAAGTGGAACACGTTCTATAGCATAGCGATTTTATCATTGGCCCCGCCATAGTTCTGCTGCCTTCCCAGCCATGTTTCTGCCGCCCATTAAGTCACTGCCACCCATTAAGTAGTGATGCCAACTATTGAGCGCTCCGTGAAGCTACCACACCACAAGTTACTAATCACGGGTTCTTTTCAGCAGAGTGGTCTCTCGTGTCAGTTTGGTTTTGTGGCCAGTCTGAGACAGATGACGTGTCATTTATTCATGCTGTATCTCATGGTTTGTTCGGTTGTGCTATACATCACAGAGTAACAATGTAAAAACCATTACATTATGCTAGCATTATGCTAGCAGGACTAAAATTTGCAAACGGTATATGCTCCACAATTCCAACTTGGAGGAGACTTCGAAGCGCAGTTCAGATTATAGGGAGCATCTTTAAACATACACCGAAGTGGAGGGAACTACATTTTTAAGTTCATTAAGTTGGAAGCTTGAATTCAAACAGTTCCAGTTAACAACGGTTCCCGGTAGATGTAGGAGTACGAGTGTAAATGTACCCTTGTATATAGTAGCCTCTCCTCATGCCTTCTTATGAAGAGAGAGCTAAACTGAGATTCACAATCTCGCTCGTCTCTTCCACGCTCAGGTACATTGGGTGCACGTGCCAAAACTACAAGTATGGCTGCTGCCCAGACAGGCACACGCCGGCCAGTGGTCCTAATTTCGACGGGTGCACCTGCTCAGGCCTTCCTTATGGCTGCTGTCTCGACGGCTTCACCCCAGCAGAGGGCCCCAACATGGAGGGCTGTCCATGCTCCATAATGGAGTATGGGTGCTGCCTCGACCAACGTACGCCCGCCCGGGGCCCCAATCTAGCTGGGTGCGGCTGCGAGACCACGCCCTACAAATGCTGTCCTGACCAGGTGGGCAGATAGAAAGCTTCTTTTCATTGTGACTTCATTGCTACGTAACACCTGGCTTTGAGAGACAGCAAGGTATTGCCTAGCGTTCTTATCTTATGGTTAAAGAGTTGCTGTAAAGGCAGAAGCTCACCATGGGGGCTAAAGCATCTATGGGATTCGGCTGGTGTTCCCAAGGTCGAGCGATAGAATCCGGGCCGTGACGGCTGCATTTTCAATGAAGCCGAAGTACAATATTACCCATGCGTTTTCTGATGTCAGCGCACGTTAAGTAACCGCCGATGGTATAAAATAATCTAGTGTTTTCCACTACGGTGTCCCTAGCAGCCACCTTGCTACTTGCGGATTTTACACCACACATGCCATACCCTGTAACGGCACCAACTATCTGTAGCTAACGTGACCAGGATAACCTAGTGGAGGTCAGCGAAGCATGGTGTATGCGTGAGGGTGCATAAGGCAGTTGCAGGAGTATGTCCAGTTGTTGTGAAGAAAACATGAAGATCAACACCAGCTTTTGTGTGATAAGCATCGCTCCCACAGAATCAAGCTCTCAGGCGTTCGCATGTGTTTACGGATTCAACATCTCACGATCAGAAACCAGGTTATTTCGATTCTTGACGTCCTGTTGCATACATCTGCAATAACTTTCAGTGACCTTAATGCACATAGCGTTTAAATTAACCTAAGCTACCGACTATGATAGAGTAAAACCTCGATAAGCATAATCGCTCAAACAGCTGTCGCGCTTAGGAGGTGATCGCATGAAATCCCCGACGCCGCTTCGACTAAAATTCATCCATCTGGTGCCCGTTTAACGCGTAGCGGCTTACCCCAAACGTCTCACTTAGCGCGCACATATTATTACGAGGTTAGTTCAGAAGCCGAAACGGTATGCCGTACACAGAATACACACCACGAAATGGGTCACGCAAGCACTTCTTCTTCTTCTCCTTAGTAAGCACGCAAGCACTAGCGGCAGCGTCTTCGTCTTCGTCGACTACTCAGCGACACAACAACGTCTTCGCTTGGCGACTGCGTACTGTAACACTATCATTGTCTACGAAGCTGAAAGGGCGCTCTAAATAAACCATGAACTACGCCGCCCCTAGCATCGACACTTCACACGCAGTCCAACCACGCTGACCACGGCTTCACATGGATACTAATCTGGAATAACCCAAGACAAGCGGTCTTGCACCCGCTCACTTTCCAGGAGAAACAGCGGTCCACCCTGGCCATTGCCAGCGGCGCCACTTTACCTCCGCCACTCTAACCAATCCATAATGCCAGGGTTTGGTATTTCTTTGATATCGCTGCTTCTTCGCCGCCGCTGACATGCGTCGCGTAAAATACTTGAACTCCCCATTGAATAGTCCCATTGTGCAGAGGGCAGAGGAGCTGTGGTAAGGCAGGCAACGAGGGACCAAGAGTCTAGTAACCAGGAGGGACCAGAGAGCGGCCGTTCTCCTGTGGTGCGCGACGCGTGACTGCCGACGTCAGGCCTCCGCTCAGGAACACGGCGCCATGTTTACGCCTCGCGTGGTTCAGGCGGCGGGGACAAACGGCGCACAGTGGTGTTCGTCGGTGCCCTGCACAGCAGTCTGCATTATAATGAGATTGCACTGCAATCTCATCGGAGCGAAAACGTGCCGTCGGTCCTCGAAGTCGTCCCTTGTGTAAAGGAAAGTGACGTCACCAGACCTGAAGTCTCCCATGCTTGAATGTACCTTGATTGCGATCCTGTCACCACCTCTGGACATTTTCGCGGAAACCTCTATGCACCAGCTAGATTAGCCGAAGAGATATGTCGTTGTAGATTACCCAAAGAGATTTATTTATTTATTTATTTATTTATTTATTTATTCGTTGAGGAACCCTAACGGTCGAGCAAGGAATTAGTACATAGGGGGTAACATGAAAGCAAGCCAGGGTGATAATGAAGAACAGGATAAGAGGTAAGGTTATCATTTATTTATTTATTTATTTATTTACTTATTTATTCATATGGTTGTATTCAGACAGATTGGTAGGACCCCGCAAACACAACCATATAAGAATGACACAAAACACGATGAAACGGCATTAACAGCTTCTAATGGTACCCCATTGCCAGTACATAATGTTATTGGGTGTCCCTGTGAATTTTTCATACCGGCTGAAGTGCATTCTGCGGATTCAACTCTTTTTTATGAGCTTCCGCGGTGGCTTAGTAGTTATGGCGCTCGGCTGCTGAACTGGAAGACACGGGTTCGATCCCGGCCGCGGCGGTCAAATTTCGATTGCTGCCTCAAGAAGTAGTGAAACGTCATTCCTAGCAAGCACGCCGACGAGGAAGCTGAAGATAACCCGGGCGGATCCGTTTTAGAAACTGCGCGCACGCAAGACGCGATTCCCCTATTCGCCCTACAACAAGGGTTAATTGAGCAATTCGGACAAGTGCCTTCGTGGCTACACTAGGAACTGCGAGACCAACTCGGCGTCAATGATAAATGGTGTAACGTGAATAAACGCTTCCTCCTGTACCTTCCTTCATGGAATGCCTTAAGTATCATCCTTTGACAGGTTGTTCGGTGCGTTTAAGTTGTTTTCGGTTAGAGCTTGTTGCCGGCTTACGTCTACTTTCTCGGTGGTCTTGCGAGGCACGCCTTATCGAGTTTGCACTGGCTGTGCATAGCGGAGGCTTTGCTGTATTCTGCTGTATTCTATTTTGATTGTCATATGGGACAGAGTGAATGGACATTGAAAATATGCAAAGAAGCGCTCCTGCGCATAAGGACTTTCGCTTTTTAAACTATGCCACAAAATTCATCGCAGTCTACATTTAGTCATATCAGAGATTCCCGGCTCTACTAGTGTACTACTGCTGACCTCTTAACTTTTGATTTTCAATAAATGAAGTGTGTTCGACTTCTAAAACTGCTGGACTCCGCTGTTTGCACTCCTTGCAGCAAACGCCAGCTCGAGGCTCTGGGTTCGATGGTTGTCCATGCACGACGATGCCCTACGGTTGCTGTGCAGATCGTCACACCGCTGCTGAGGGACCAGATGGGAGAGGCTGCGAATGCGCGAAGCTGCTCTATGGGTTCGTCCCGTCTTCGTTATTTCTCCACTGTCAGGTAGCCTTTGTAGGGTTATGACGTCATAGTTGTGTAGCAGTTGTAGCATTTGTAGCAATGTGTTGTATAAAGAAAGTCACTGGTCTCACCACTCTGGGCTCACTCATGATTATCTCCTGACCATTAATAACGCAATATCTTTGTCATGTTGGTCACCTAAAATGGCCAATGAAAATGTGCAATTGGTGGTCATGACATATGTGGTAAAACTGACTGTCTCTGGAAGACAAGGCTCGCTTTTGAAAAGAATTCAATTCAATTCAATTTATTTCCCAAATATACATTGTGAGGGTCGAAGAAAAAATGCCAGAAATTGTGGCTTGACATGCCCCTCGGCCCCTACGTTGCAGGGCAGCATGATGCCATACAGTATGATGCCACACAGATGTCATTATTGGCTAAAGTTTTACCGTAATTTTATTTTGCTTCTGTTAACAGTTGCATCTGGCTCCTCTCGTTAAGTTCTTACGATTTGCACAGACTTGCACACGACCTCTGTTAAGCTCCTCCCGCATCGTATAGTATTCCATTTACTCAAACATACCGTGAGTTTGTTTACTGGTCACAAAAGTTAAAAGCCACACCCACGTTACAAGCAAATTATTGTTATTGAATAGCTTAATAAACAATATTGAATGTTTCAATCAACACACGGGCTATTGCGCAGTTTTTCTGTTGAGCGCTGACAAAAGTAGCCCTTGAAATTCGGCCACAGTCCTGCTGCATTCGAATGAAAATGGTACTTTCAACTTCACAAATGTCTTGACGGCCGCATATGTCGCCGCACGCCACCCATAGGTCCGAACCTCACCGGGTGCATTTTTCACGTCTTTCTACGCAGTTGCTGTCCCGACGGACGAACGCCAGCCCGGGGTCCCGATACCGACGGCTGCACCTGCGCCCAGACTGCGTTTGGTTGCTGCCATGATGGTGTCACGGCTGCAAAGAGACACCACTTTGAGGGCTGTCCGGACAAGAAGGTCATTGGCCCCACCAGGACTGTCAGTACCAGTGAGTACCATCTTCTTCGCCTTTTTACAGGATAAGGTGACAGCGAAAATAAATTGAAGTTTTTCTGAATCAGTAGTTAACCGCGCCCTAATGACAAAGAGGCAGATTTCAGCTAAGACAAAGCTTCCATAGGCTGGAAAAGCTCAACGAATTTAGCATATGTACCACCACAGTCCGTTTTCGCAAGCTCTTTTCGCCCCCGGCCGTTTTCAGCTGCTGTGTGCGAAAACATTTGCGCGCACATCTTAGTGACTAGGCTATAACACCATTCACTTCCCAATGGTGATCGCAACGCACGAGTTTGAATCAAGTGGGGCGAAAAAAAAGTTCAATTTTTTAATCAAGTTTTCTAAACAACAAATTCATCTTATACTGCCCAATTAACAGTATTATAGTGGAAAGCGCTAAAACATATATTTTACGCACAACAAAAATTGTAGGTATATCGTCCGTTTCTTTATTGTCGGCAAAGAAGACGCAAGGCAGGCAGTAACGTTTATCGGTCGACAGTACTGCCTTGCCACATTTTCTGCCGTTTACAGCTTTTCTTTTGGTGCACATACCTTCCACATGTGCACGCTGAGGTTCCTCATCTTTTATCTCTTAGTGAATTCTATACTTTCACCTTTGAACTCAGATCAGTTACAGGAGCGCTGCGAGAAATTTTCAGGGTGTTTATTATTTTTAAAGTGCAGTGATCAGTGGACCAAAGTTGAAGGAGGAAAGTTTTGAACAAGTTCCAAATATCAACGTTGGAAAAAACTAAGATTTGCTCTTACTTAGCGACGGAAAGAGAGGTAACAGCTGCGACAAGTCACGTGGCATGACGCCACATCCACACCTGCGGCGAGCCTCCAGTTAGAGGTCAAATTCAAGCGTCATTGGACCTTCATCTTTGCCGGCGAGAAGTGAGGGCTTTTAGCTCCACAAGTTTTTTTACATCTATCAGCCGTATGTGGTCTGCGCAAAGACATTGGCCCGTGCAGAAACTATAAAGTCAGCTGGTTCTTCAGCGTTAGTGACGGCCGCTGCACCCGGTTCTGGTATGGCGGCTGCAAGGGCAATGAAAACCGGTTCAACTCCGAAGAAGAGTGCGAGAAGACGTGCGTCAGATCGGAAAGACGTGGTGAAGAAGCGGCCGGTGTTTCATAATGGTGGTTCAACATCGCAAGCACACACAGACCAAGAAAGAGACAAGGCACACAAACCAGACGCACTGTCACGGATCTCCCTGGAGAACACTCGGACCAAAAGAAGGGACTAGGCGACGGGTGTACCCACACAAACGCACATTTAATACACCCTACGTGACACACACACTAGAACACAAAACTAACACAAAACACAAAGACTATAAATACACACGACCCGCGCACACTGCTACCAGCGTCTACTACTAGCGTTATACTATTCGTGGTCGGCGTTCGTGTTCACGGTTGGTTCGGTGCGGCTGCGGCGTTGTATGGATCCCATAGCCGGCGTCGAGGCGGCGTTCGACGTGATTGGGCTGGCGTTGCTGGCGGCGTCGCTGGCTGCGTCTTATAAGCTCCCGGTCCAAGCGCCCGTGGAGGTGATGCCAGTGTTGTTGGCGTTGGGGGCACCACCCGGATGTGTGGCAACAGCGCTGGAGACACCCCTGGCCGTAGCAGGTGGTAGCGTCCTCCGTTGACTCCCCGGAACGGGCCCAGGCACGGCAGGTAGTTCACGATGCGATGCCGTAGAACGCGAGCTCACCGGAGCAGTAGCCGGAGTCGCTCTCTTCCAGCCGATGTGTCCCTGACCCGCCGGAGCCTCCGCTTCTCTGCTGTTCCCCCCCGTGCCTCGCCCCCACCTCGTCCTTTTATAGCCTTCGCATTAGTACACGTAATACTTGTCGTCGTCTTCTTCTTCTCTTCTCCATCAATCATCTTTCTCCACCTCACCGAATGCTTCTTCTCCCTCTTCTTTATTTTTCGGTTAATCCACATCTTCTTCTTCAAACCTTTCCTTTAAAATTTAATTTAGGCTCCTTAATATATGTGACAAGGGCCTCCTCTCTCAAGAATTTTTCCATGAGAAACTGCTCACGTCATCCTCATCTTGAAGCCATCCAGCCACCCGACTAACTTCTGTGGCGGTTCTGGACCCAGCACACACTACACCGCAGATGTCCATCACACACCAAAAGCACACCACTAACACAGCACACCAAACTGCATTCTCGGAACACGAACACACCACTGCCGTTGTCCGTACAGAGTCCTTAATGACCATGTCGATGTTCACAACACACTCCCTTGTATAATCACATAATACCAACGACAGCAACAACAACAAGATAAATTGTAGAGATACATTAACACAGCAACAAGAACAAGATATATCCCAGATATACCTAGAGCTGTTCAGTTAGCTCTATCTGTATACAAATCTAATTTGCAACATATGACCTCCGTTTTGCCTGGCCCATTCGCAAATATCTCCCCCTTGATTTGGAGTAGAGCTGTAATCCTCTGTCTTCATTCCAATTGGGCTTCTTCAGTACCTCATCTCCTCCTGTATTTCTCTTCCCACTGCACGTGGACACCTCGGAAATATCCCCTGTCTCCTCGGCCACTACCGCACATGCTACCTTGGGGGCGTACTGTACGGGACCCTTTCTTCGTACTTCTTCAACATATTTACATATAAAACCGCCTTAGTGTCATCAATCAATAATTCATAATCCATATCCTTTTTCTTCCACGTCACAAGATGCGGGCCCTTCCATTGCATCAGTAACTTATTATGGTCCGTGGGTAGCAGGACGAGAACCCTGTCGCCCGGATTCAGGTTTCCGTGAATGTCTTTCTTGTCATAATATCCCTTATGGCGTTCACGCGCCTTTTCCAGGCCTTGATGTGCAAGTCTGCATGTTTCCTTCAACCTGTCCCGCAACTCAAGAACGTATGTGTATGTTGCTTTGAGATCTGATGCAATCTCTACTAGCCAACAGCTTCTTGAGTATTGCAAGTGGATTTCTAACGGTTCTCCCATATAACATCTCGAAAGGCGAGAAACCAAGACTCGTTTGTGGTACTTCGCGGTAAGCGAACAAAAGAGCTTTGAGATATCTATCCCAATCAGTTGTTCTCTCCTGGCACATTTTCTTGATCATATTTTTGAGGGTGCCGTTGAACCGCTCTACAAGCCCATTACACATGGGATGGTAAGGCGTCGTCAGTAACTGCCTTACTGACAAAAGGCGGTTAACCTCCTTCATTAGTTCCGATGTGAAGTTCGAGCCCCGGTCTCTCAAAATTTCCCTCGGGAACCCATAACGCGAAAACATTTCCACAAGACCCTCCGCCACTTGGATACTGTCAATAGTTCTCAGTGGAATAGTGTCAGGATAACGAGCGGCCACGTCAACCAGAGTAAGCACATATCCATTGCCTTTGGCGGATAATGGAGAGATTGGCCCCACAAAGTAAATCGCCACTCGCTGAAACGGTAGGTCGATGGCTGGCATCTTGCCCAAAGGTACGCGACTAACTCTTCCCTTCGGAACTGTGCGCCGGCACACGTCACATGAGCGAACAAAGCGCTTAACGTCATTCTGAACACCCGGCCAAAAGAACTCCTCGGTGATCCTAGACACCGTTTTTTGAACACCCTGGTGTCCGGCCATAATCGCGTCATGTCTTAAGCGCAGCACGGTCTCTCGCATATCCCTCGGTAACACCAGCTGTTGGACCCGTCTTCCTGAACTAAATATGCACTCCCTGTGCAGAAGACCATTTAACAATTGATATTCGAAGGACGGACAATTCTTCTTTCTTCTCACTTTTTCCCCCACTCTTTCGAAGCAGGCTTTGAAGCTCGGGTCTTCTTTTTGCCTAATTGCAATTTCACCCGGTGTTACGCTCAAGCACATCGCAACAGGAGTAGAGAGCGGACGCTGCGTTACTTGGGCTGTCGCTTGAGCTCTTGTCTCCACTGCCGACGATAAACTGACTGCACCCGTCTGAGGTGCCGCGGGCCTTTCCTCCTTTGGATGTTCTTCAACGTCGAGCATCCTCCACTTGGGATCGGGGTCTTCGACACTTCTTGCACCCGTAATGTTCCCCAAGATGAGATCGTAGATGGGTTGGTCTAGGCATTTTGCCACTACCTGCCCAGTATAATATGGCGTGGACACTAGAATCCTGGCTTCAGGAAGGTACCTTACTGTGCTGTCTACCAGAGTGACGCCCGATGCTTCCCCTGTAAGATCCTCGTCCTTCACCAGGCTTCTCCGAACCAAGACTGCGTTGGCTCCGCTGTCTCTAAGCACCAATATAGGACGGTTCCCTATTTGTCCAACCACTACTGGCATTGCTGCTTTCGACTTGGGTGTTCCACTCGCTGCCTCATTTTCCAGCGGCGTTTGCTCTCCTTTCAGCTGTGGAACAGGTGGCGTGACAAGTTTTACCCTAGAGTCGGCAGCGCATGCAGCTCGGTCCTGCGTTCTGTATCCGCACTCATCCAGAGTATGACCCCTCTCCTCTTACAACCTTGACACACATCCTGTGTTTTCTGGGCAGCGCTACTAGTCCGACAGTCAGCTGCACGGTGTCGCACCTTGCAGCAGAGAAAACACCTTACTGGCGCCTTAGATGCACCGCCATATGCTCTTGGTCTTGCCGCATCATTCTCTAGGATTTTTTGGGTTTCCTCCTTTGCCTTACTGAAATTTCTTAGCCCTTGAGCCTCGAGGAATTGGTCTGCAGTGTCGGCGAACTCTTCCAATGAACACAACTTTCTTTCTTTCAGGAATAGCGCCAGCTTTGAGCTGCAACACGCTAAAAATTGCTCTGTGACCAGCTTGTCACGCACCCCTTAAAAACTCTTTTCTGTGTTTGACATATCAAGCCACCTATCAAAATAGTTGGTTAGCCTGCAGGAAAACTGCTTAGCGGTTTCCGAAACCTCAGGTTTCGCGGTGCGAAATCTCACGAAAACCCTCTGCCGTAAGCCTGAATCTTTGGAGGAGTGCCTTTTTGACTTTCTCGAAGTCCATGGAATCAGCGGCAGGCATCCTTCGAGACACATTGAGTGCCTCTCCGACTAAACACATACTTAATGCCGCGGCCTATTCACTGCGCTCCCAGCCTTTCCCCAAAGCTGTCCGCTCGAATCGTTGCAGATATGCGTCCAGATCATCTCTTTTGTCTTCGAAAGCAGCCATCAGATTTCTTGGGCAAACTCTGGCCGGTCTAGGAGATTCTGTACCCGCTAAGGAACGCTGATCATTGTCCGTGATCTCCTCATATCCTCCCGCGACATGCGCCTGTTTCCACAAAATAAACTGCTTCTCCCGTTCTATCCTTTTCTCCTGTTCTGCCTCGCAAGCTCCTTTCTCTTCTCGCTCTTCTGCCTCGCGAGCCCTTTTCGCTTCGCGTTCTTCTGCTTCACGAGCGTCTGAGCGTGCTTGCGCCCTTTCCTCTCTCTGCCTTTTTGCCTCTTCTTTCTCCTCGTCACAGAGACGAATCGCCTCTTCCTTGCTTAACCCTAGCTTTAGCGCCAGCTCTAACGTTTTTGCCAAGTCCATACTTTCTGCCGTCGAGAGATCGGAAAGATCCGAGACAAAGCAAAAAGAAAAAAGGAAATGTATCCTGGCACCGTCTCGCCACTTATCTTTGTCACGGATCTCCCCGAAGAACACTCGGATCGAAAGAAGGGACTAGGCGACGGGTGTACCCACACAAACGCACATTTAATACACCCTACGTGACACACACACTAGAACACAAAACTAACAAAACTAACACAAAACACAAAGACAATAAATACACACGACCCGCGCACACTGCTACCAGCGTCTACAACTAGCGTTCTACTATTCGTGGTCGGCGTTCGTGCTCACGTTTGGTTCGGTGCGGCTGCGGCGTTGTATGGATCCCGTAGCCGGCGTCGAGGCGGCGTTCGACGTGCTTGGGCTGGCGTTGCTGGCGGCGTCGCTGGCTGCGTCTTATAAGCTCCCGGTACAAGCGCCCGTGGAGGTGATGCCGGTGTTGTTGGCGTTGGGGGCACCACCCGGATGGGTGGCAACAGCGCTGGAGACACCCCTGGCCGTAGCAGGTGGTAGCGTCCTCCGTTGACTCCCCGGAACGGGCTCAGGCACGGCAGGTAGTCCACGATGCGATGCCGTAGAACGCGAGCTCATCGGAGCAGTAGCCGGAGTCGCTCTCTTCCAGCCGATGTGTCCCTGACCCGACGGGGCCTCCGCTTCTCTGCTGTTCCCCCCGTGCCTCGCTCTCACTCGTGCTTTTATAGCCTTCGCATTAGTACACGTAATCCTTGTCGTCGTCTTCTTCTTCTCTTCTCCACAAATCATCTCTCTCCACCTCACCGAATGCTTCTCCACCAATCATCTCTCTCCGCCTCACCAAATGCTTCTTCTCTCTCTTATTTATTTTTCGGTTAATCCACATCTTCTTCACACCTCTCCTTTAAAATTTCATTTAGGCTCCTTAATATATGTGACACACACCAACTAGCCCAATCTGCCGTTCTTCTACCGGTGTTTGCTTGATATCAACCTTAATTCACTTTTTCGCTTCTCCGCTGATAAGCCGCTAAGATGGCCAATGTACGTTTGTCCACCCGCCGCGGTGGCTCAGTGGTTAGGGCGCTCGACTACTGATCCGGAGTTCCCGGGTTCGAACTCGACCGCGGCGGCTGCGTTTTTATGGAGGAAAAACGCTAAAGCGCCCGTGTGCTCTGCGATGTCAGTGCACGTTAAAGATCCCCACGTGGTCGAAATTATTCCGCAGCCCTCCACTACGGCACCTCTTCTTCCTTTCTTCTTTCATTCCCTCCTTTATCCCATCCCTTACGGCGCGGTTCAGGTGTCCAACGATATATGAGACAGATACTGCGCCATTTTTCCCCCCAAAACCAATTCTTATTATTATGTACGTTTGTCCTGGTACACACAACCCTAACACCTTGTACGCCCATAATCATAAGTTTACGAAACGGGGCTGTGGCTAATAATGTTATTCCCCATTTCCGCAATTTTCAGGGTCTGTCACGCTCAGAGTGGAATCTAGTTGCGTGCAGTTCGTTATTTAATGGTGCGCAGTGTAATTCAGGCACTCACGATTAAAAGCTGTGCACATGCATTCCAGTCTGTTTCCACGGCAGGAGAAGAAATTAAATTCTTTCGCGATATACTGCATTCTGCACACTTCTCATCACATGGTCATGAGTGAAGAGAGACCGGGTAACATCAATCACATACTTGGCCTCACTCATATTCTAGGCTTGTTTTTTTGTTCTTGTTCTATTTCCACATCGTTTGATATTAAGAATAATTAGAATTCATATTCTCGTTCAGTTCAGTTAAGCTATTGCCACTGTTTATTTTACTCCAGTAGAAGGCTCAAGAAAAAAAAACGTTTAGGTGTTTATTTAGAGCAAAGCATGCGCGAGATATCTGGCCTGCACCAAAACTTTGTCGACCTTGCTTGGTAATCTTTATTCAGATTCTTGAAAGATCACAAGGGTGTTTGGCCCCTGCGACATCCAATGAAATCACTGGTACTTCGATGCTTTAACTCGTCTTTGCGTAGTGTCTCGGAAACAACTATTCATGGTAAAACAGCGCGGAAAACACGAGGACGGAACAAACACGACGACACGAGCGCTGTTTCAACTGGCGATTTATTACGCACGTGTGTACATATACTATTCCCGCCAAACACTAAACAGAACAAAAAATAATCCAGAAACACTGCGTCATCACAGAACATGTTAAATCTATTTTTCTGCAAATGCATGCTCCAAACAGGTGATTTCGCGGTTAGCCAGTGATATTGAGGGCTTACTAATGCATGCTGCACCCCCTTGTCAAAGTGATACGCCTCTACTAGTTCCCTTACTATCTGATCTTTATGTTTGAAGATGACGGATGTCTGATGAAGCAATGGGGCGCACGTGTGCTTAGGTTGCCTGTAGTGCAGCGCCAAACTCGAACCGGCTGCCATGTCCAAAGAATTGTGATGATCCCTCAGGCGTTCGTTGAGACATCGCCCAGTCTGGCCAACATACCACCCACCGCATGAAAGAGGGATCTTGTATACTACACCTTCGACGCACTCAACCCTCCTCTCTCCGTGTGCTGTGGTACAACCACCACCAATCCTCCTTCCTAGTAGGGACTCTCGCTTCCGCTGGACAGCTCGGCAAATGTTGCTAAATTTTCTGCGAGACGAAAACACATCAACTTGAAATTTTCGCCCCTTTCTTCAGACGGTGTGACAATGCGTGGACGTAAGGGATGACAGCAATCTTCCGGCGCTTCGAGACACACACGTGCGTAATAAATCACCAGTTGAAACAGTGCTCGTGTCATCGTGTTTATTCCGTCCTTGTGTTTTTCCGCGCTGTCTTACCATGGATAGTAGTAACCAACTTGCTCAGCTTTCAGTACTTCGTAAAGAACGACCGCTTCGTCGGCAAAGACCGCTGTATAACAGACCTCCGTTCACGAGGAAACACTAGGATAGAATTTCTTTTTTTTTACAGTTCTTTTCTTCGGAGGCGCTAGGAGCATGTGGTACCAAATATTACTGAACTCTCTGTCCGATGGCGGGAACGACCGACAATTTTACGCGTTTGATGGTCGGCTTTTGAATCAGAAGTAAAACAAAAGTGTGACTAAATTTTTTCATAAACACGAAAACATCTGGACGTACGGTATATCAGTCTCAGTGAGCATCGTCACATCACGCTCACTTGCGAAAGTTTGCGGGTGGGTCAGGCTCGGAGTGGCAACTGGTTACGTGCAGCACCTCATCTAAAGACAAGCTTTACTCCCAAAGCCCTTACTCAATTTTTAAAAATTAACTGGCAAATTTTTTTCTATTTTTTTCTTTTTGAAATTTTTAGTCGTATTGGTCAAATATTATATCTTCGATTCGATATCGGAAGACACTTTTTTTATAACTGTACTCGATTCTTACTGAAACATTTCAATATTTGCTCAGTCCTAATAATCTGCTAAAGGTCACCGTGTGGTGCAAGTGCACACTGCGTTCAGTCCTGAACCGAAATTCATTGAGGAATGCTTGTATTCTGCGCCAGCAGCTCTTCCTGGGGCGTCTGCCTCCCATGAAACTCACGTATCATGGTAAATTGTCTTAATGTTCGTGCATTTTGTCAGCGAAAAGCGTTTCTTTTTAAGCCTTCCTCTTTCACAGCTATAGTGCAAGCGCAGCTGCCGTGTCACTTGCGTAGCACAACATCGGTGCCAACCAAGCTTAACAAGGAGAGTCTGAGACGTGAAATTTTGTTCACTGACATCTTCTATGTTGCAGACCGGAGCATCTGCGGACTTCCGCAGGACGCCGGAACCTGCGTGAATTTCCAAGAGCGTTGGTACTACAATGCCGATGACGGCCGCTGCCATCCTTTCTACTACGGCGGCTGGGATGGAAACAAGAACAACTTCGCCTCACACCTGAAGTGCGAACGCGCGTGTGGGAGGCAGGCTGTGACAGATGCTCCCAACGAAGAGTTCATACAAGGTGAGGAATCACAGTGAATTGTTGCGATGTGAGTAAGGCAGGAAAGAACACACAAGAGAAAAGTGCTGTGTTTATTACTTTCTTAGTGGGTTTATTGTCTTTCATAAGCAGGAGGCCTGCATCATATCACGGCAGCACTGTTTTTAGCGGCTTTTTACTAATTTTATCATTTTGAACTTCGGCGGGCATTGTAGTTAGTTTGCCCGCTGTGTTTGGTGAAATGGTCCACGTAGAGTTACGAGCTGTCAAATGTTTAGGAAATACTCTAAGTTTAGGGAATCCTCCAAAGTGGATTTCATTTGTAATAAGGGAGTAATTAATCCCTGATTACAAATCAAATTGCAACTTGGGGGTTTCCCTAAACATTCTACCAACACCATTCTCACCTCGACCTATTAATCAATTCACTCTCGCCCTACCACTGCTAGCCGTCCCGGTGAGCTCAGTTGGCAAAGCGACTGTTCAGATGAGGCGGTGGTCCCGGGTTGCTCTTACTTAGCTTGACCCGCCGCGGTGGCTCAGTGGTTAGGGCGCTCGACTACTGATCCGGAGCTCCCGGGTTCGAACCTGACCGCGGCGGCTGCGTTTTTATGGAGGAAAAAAGCTAAGGCGCCCGTGTACTGTGCGATGTCAGTGCTCGTTAAAGATCCCCAGGTTGTCGAAATTATTCCGGAGTCCTCCACTACGGCACCTCTTTCTTCCTTACTTCTTTCACTCCCTCCTTTATCCCTTCCCTTACGGCGCGGTTAAGGTGTCCGCCGATATATGAGACAAATACAGCGCCATTTCCTTCCCCCAAAAACCAATTATTATTATTATTATCTTACTTAGCAACGTAACGAGCGGTAACAGCTGCGACAAGTCACGTGACATGACGCCACATCCACACCTGCGGCGAGCCTCCAGTTAGAGCTCAAATCCAAGCGTCATTGGACCTCTATCTTTGCAGGCGAAAAGTGAGGGCTTTTAGCTCCACATGTTTTTTTGACAGCTTTCAGCCGTTAGTAGTCTGCGTAAAGACATTGGCCCGTGCAGAAACTATAAAGTCAGCTGGATAATCCTTCAGCGTTAGTGACGGCCGCTGCATCCGGTTCTGGTATGGCGGCTGCAAGAGCAATGAAAACCGGTTCAACTCCGAAGAAGAGTGCGAGAAGACGTGCGTCAGATCCGAAAGACCTGGTGAGGAAGCCACTGGTGTTTCATAATGGTGGTTCAACATCGCAAACACACACAGACCAAGAAAGAGACAAGGCACACAAACCAGACACACCAACTAGCCCAGTCTGCAGTTCTTCGACCGGTTTTTGCCTGATGTCAACCTCAATTCACTTTTTCTCTTCTCCGCTGCTAAGCAGCTAAGATGGCCAATGTACGTTTGTCCTGATACACACAACCCTCACACCTTGTACGCCCACCATCATAAGTTTACGAAACGGGACTGTGGCTAATAAAGTTATTCCCCATTTCCGCAATTTTCAGGGTCTGTCACGCTCGGAGTGGAAAGTGGTTGCGTGCAGTTCCTTTTTAATGATCCGCAGTCCAATTCAGGCACTCACGATTAAAAGCTGCGCACGTGCATTCCAGTCTGTTTCCACGGCAGGAGAAGAAATTAAATTCTTTCGCGATGTATTGCATTCTGCATACTTTTCATCACATGGTCATTGGTGAAGAGAAACCGGGTAACAACATCAATCACATACTTGGCCTCACTCATATTTTAGGCTTGTCTACTTACAATGAAGATATGTAAAATTATTGCTGTTCTTCCATTTTAACATCGTTTGATATTAAGAATAATTGGAATTCATATTCTCCTTCGGTTGAGTTAAGCCATTGCCACTGTCTATTTCACACAAGTAGAAGGCTTAACAAAACAAAACGTTTAGGTGTTCATTTAGGGCAAAGCATGCAAGAGAAATCTGACCTGCGCCCAAAATTTGTCTACCTTGTTTGGTAATATTTATTCAGAACTTGAAAGATCGCAGGGGTGTTTGGCCCTTGCGACAGCCAGTGCAACCATTGGTACTTCGATGCTTCAACTCGTACCGGCAAGTCGTTTATCCATGCGTAGTGCATCGTAAACAACGACAGCTTCGTCGGCAAATACCGCTGTAAAACCCAGGAAACACTATGATAGCATTTCTTTTTTTTTACAAATTTTTTCTTCGGGGGCGCGAGGAGCATGTGGTACCAAATATTACTGAATTCTCTATCCGACGGCGGGAGCGACCGACAATTTTCCACGTTTGATGGTCGGCTTTTGAATCAGAAGGAAAACAAAAGGGTGACTAAATTTTCCAGAAACTCGAAAACATCTGGACATACGGTATTTCAGTCTCAGTGAGCATCGTCACATCACGCCAACTTGCGAAAGTTTCTGGGTGGGTCAGGCTCGGAGTGGGTACTGGTCTCGTGAAGCGCCTCATCTGAAGACAAGCTTTACTCCCAAAGCACTTACTCTATTTCGAAAAAATAACTGGCAAAATTTTTTCTGTTTCTCGGTTTTCGAAATTTTTAGTCATAGAGATCAAATATTATGTCTTCAACTCGGTATCTGAAGAGTCTTTTTTATAACTGTACCCGATTCTTACTGATAAATTTCGATATCCGCTCAGTCCTAATAATATACTAAAGGTTACCGTGTGGTGCAAGTGCACACTCCCTTCGGTCCTGAACCGAAATTCATTGAGGAATGCTTGTATTCTGCGCCAGCAGCTCTTCCTGGTGCGTCTGCCTCCCATGAAACTCACGTATCATGGTAAATTGTCTTAATGTTCGTGCATTTTGTCAGCGAAAAGCGTTTCTTTTTAAGCCTTCCTCTTTCACAGCTATAGTGCAAGCGCAGCTGCCGTGTCACTTGCGTAGCACAACATCGGTGCCAACCAAGCTTAACAAGGAGAGTCTGAGACGTGAAATTTTGTTCCCTGACATCTTCTATGTTGCAGACCGGAGCATCTGCGGACTTCCGCAGGACGCCGGAACCTGCGTGAATTTGCGCGAGCGTTGGTACTACAATGCCGATGACGGCCGCTGCCATCCTTTCTACTACGGAGGCTCGGACGGAAACGAGAACAACTTCGCCTCACACCTGAAGTGCGAACACGCGTGTGTGAGGCAGGCTGTGACAGATGCTAACAAGGAAGAGTTCATACAAGGTGAGGAATCACAGCGAAGCCTTGCTGCGATCTGAGTGAGGCAGGAACGAACACACAAGGGAAAAGTGCTGTGTTTATTACTTTCTTAGTGGGTTTATTGTCGTTCGTAAGCAGGAGGCCTGTAGCATATCACGGCTGCTCTGTTTTTAGCGGCTTTTTCAACTAATTTTATCATTTTCAACTTCGGCGGGCGTTGTAGTGAGTTTGCCCGCTGTGTTTGGTGAAATGGTCCACGTAGAGTTACGAGCTGTGAAATGTTTAGGAAATACTCTAAGTTTAGGGAATCCTCCAAGGTGGATTTTATTTGTAATAAGGGAGTAATTAATCTCTGATTAGAAATCAAATTGCACCTTGGGGGATTTCCCTAAACATTCTGCCAACACCATTCTCACCTCGACCTATTAATCAATTCACTCTCGCCCTACCACCGCTAGCCGTCCCGATGAGCTCAGTTGGCAAAGCGACTGTTCAGACGAGGCGGTGGTCCCGGGTTCGAACCCCAGTCCGGGATGAATTTTTCCTTAACTGGGAAGTTTCTGTGGAAGCTGTATAGCTTCCCTCAGTATTCACTGGCTGCGCTTGGGTAGAGGCCAATGAGTAATTACTCTAACATACATTAGAGTGCACATGCATTAGAGTGCGCATGTGAATTCAGTTGTGCGAATCTAGCCTTTAAAGGCTTAAATACAACGCGCAGCCGACTTCTTTTACATAGATGCTAAAGAATGTGCGCAGAGGGAATTGCCGGACTCTTTTTGGCATGCTTAAAGACCAGTAATGATATTCCTTAGTATTATTGAATAAGGGCAGCAAAACCAGACAGTGAAGGTGGTGGTAAAGAAGTATCTTGTGCGAGAGAAACCAGAACAAAAAAAAGCATATTGCACCGTTTCACTTCTATACCGATTCATTCATGACCAATGTAAAAGCTCATTATTGAATACAGTATTCACAACTGATTACTGCTGCCTAACAAGATTGTTTGAATCTTTTTATGGCACCGTAACACTCTACTCTGTGCAAAAAAAAGCTGCACATAAGCCAAAAAATAAGTTTTTCTTTATGAAATAATACAGCTGCCCACCATTTCTGTCATGCCCAGTAAATAAGGGCAAAAGCATTTTTCGACGGGAAAGAGTTTATGAATGCAATTTCATCATATATTCCAAGTTTTCATTATATATATATATATATATATATATATATATATATATATATATATATATATATATATATATATATATATATATATATATAGCAGACAAGTTAAAGGAAATGAGTGGCCCGTTTGACAAATTTATGAAGGGAGCCAACTGTCACCGAAACCAAGATGCATAGGGGAACGTCAATTTTTTTTTTATTAATGTGTTATGCTTATCAGTGGGATAATAATACTTAGATTAATAAATCGCTTAAAGAAAATTACTTATAAAGCAGAAGAAAAAACAACCATGCCGCCGGTGGGATCCGAACCCACGACCTCCGAATATCGCGTCCGGTGCTCTTACCAACTGAGCTACGGCGACGGCTGTCCAATCTGCTGCTCTCGTGGGTATTTATGTTTACTGGGTGTAAGCGAGCCTTGAGAGTGTTCACCAGCGCCACCCTCGACCATAGCGGCGGACGTAGCACGTCCTGTAACACCGCGAGCGTGACGTAGGACGTCATCTGACGGTGAGGGCGGAAACTGTGCGAGAGCCCTCTTATGCTACCTGTGGCATCATGACTGCCAGAACCGAGACCCTCGTTAAGCTATTAGCAGACAAGTTAAATGAAATGAGGGGCCCGTTTGACAAATTTATGAAGGGAGCCAACTGTCACCGAAACCAAGATGCATAGGGGAACGTCCATTTTTTTTTATAAATGTGTTATGCTTATCAGTGGGATAATATTACTTAGATTAATAAATCGCTTAAAGAAAATTACTTATAAAGCAGAAGAAAAAACAACCATGCCGCCGGTGGGATCCGAACCAACGACCTCCGAATATCGCGTCCGGTGCTCTTACCAACTGAGCTACGGCGACGGCTGTCCAATCTGCTGCTCTCGTGGGTATTTATGTTTACTGGGTGTAAGCGAGCCTTGAGAGTGTTCACCAGCGCCACCCTCGACCATAGCGGCGGACGTAGCACGTCCTGTAACACCGCGAGCGTGACGTAGGACGTCATCTGACGGTGAGGGCGGAAACTGTGCGAGAGCCCTCTTATGCTACCTGTTTGCATTGTGCTATTAACGCTTCAGCTATCGTCAAAAACATTCCCCATTGATTTTCTGTTACCTACTTGATGCGAGTGATGAAAAAACTTTGCTACGCATCAAAAGAATGGACCATCACCTTCAATATTCCCATAACAGTACCTTACAATATTCCCATGTTCGGAATTTCTGTCCAAGAAAGCTGAACATGTTTTGTGGCATTGCGAGCTGCCCAATACGAGTCAAACTCTTCTGTGCAGAGTCCTGCTTCATGCGATACGAGGCTGGCCCCTGCATCAACTTGGAAGTGCGCTGGTTCTACGACAAGCAGGATGGCGTCTGCCGTGAGTTCTCCTACGGTGGCTGCCTTGGCAATGGCAACCGCTTCCGGTCTCGTCGGGACTGCGAGGAGATGTGCTTCAGTGCGCAAGGTGGGCAGTTGTGCAGGTTTCATTAAGGAGGGAAAAAAATCACTAATTGCTCAAAACAACTGCTAATATGAACATTGCTGCGCCTCATGTCCAATATTCTCAAGCAAACATTTTGAAATTGTAAGATACTGTTATGAAAGTATTGAAGCTAATGGTCCATTCTTCTGATATGTAGCAAACGTGTTCTTTTAAAGTGTTTCCATCGATCGCATTGTACAGTTCAGACTGCAATAGGAAACTAATGGGGAACGCTTTTGAAGATAGCAAAAACATTAATATAGGTACAAATACAGGTGTGTACCAATATTTGTAAGTAATACTTTATTGCAGCAGGCACACTGTCGGATAAACAAAAAGTTAATAGAAAAAAAACGCAAGACTGCCGTCGGGTGATCTGCAGATATATTGATTGTCATAGTGAAACTGTACTTCATATAAAAAAGAATTGCGTTCATAAACGATTTCCCGCTCAAGAATGATTTTGTCCTGAATTGGGTGCGACTTCCTTAGAGCCGCCGTGGTTGCTCAGGGGTTATGGTGCTCGGATGCTGAACTGAAAGACGCTGGTTCGATTCCAGTCAAATTTTTTATAGAGGCGAAATTCTAGAGGCCCGTGTGCTGTGCTCTTGCAGCACATGTTAAAGAACCCCAGGTGGTTGAAATTTCCCGGAGCCCTTTACTGCGGCGTCCCTAGCAGCCTGAGTCACTTTGGGACGTTAAACGCCCCTAAACCATAAACCAGAAACTCCTGGGGTGCCCTAATGTGCCCACGAGTGGGTGATTATTGCCGGCTACTATAGTTGTAATAGCCTTGCAATTACTGCCAGCAGTTGCTTTTCCATGGGATCGCTTTAGAGAAAACGAAATGTCCTGTGTCTATCGTATACGTGGTGTAAGCACCGGAAATATACAAGTTCCTAGCTCTGGTCATCAGCACTGGTGCCAAGATTTTGCGCATGCATTTTTTACTGCCGTTTCTTTCTATGTGTTCTTTTACTGCCTACATTTGCGCCTCTGCATTTGTTTTCATGTATTTGGAGGGATGGCGTTGGGGAAATCAATTGACTGTGCGCCATTTATTTTCCCTTAAAATTTACGTTTTCAATTTAGGAGGCAAGTGAAACATTTAGGCCATTACGTATGGTTCGGTTGGTGGGAAAGAAAATCATTTGAAAGGTTGTGCATATTTGGAGCTTGTTTTCTGCATCTTGACTTTAATTATGTGTTCACCTACAAAACATGTGCTCCACCAAACAGAACGCCATACTTCCTGGTGTCTTTCTGCTCTAGTTGTGACTTTCTTTTCTAATTTTTGTTCTGCTACTCTATGCAGATATCTGCACACTGCCGAAGGTGCAGGGCCCTTGCAGTGGCAGCTTTGAGCAGTGGTTCTATGATCCTGAAAAAGACAGGTGCGATTTGTTCATATACGGTGGTTGCCAGGGGAACGCCAACCGCTTCAACACTCGAGACTATTGTGAGGAGCGGTGCCACATGGTTACCTAATACCCACTAAGCATCCTGTCGACCAGCTCACGCTTCCAGGTGCGTCGCACAAGCTGTAGTCGAGCAGTAGCCAGAATATTGTGGCGCCGACCACAAAGGTGCGGGTTTAGTGCAAGCTTCTGAGACAGATTAGTTTTGATGGTGTACATGAAAAATGAGAGCTAAGTGCACCAAGAATATGGTGTATTGTTGAGGCACTAAGCTGTTCAGAAGTGGTATGAGTTCGAACGTTTCAATGTTGACAGACTGCCTGCACATCAATTAGAACCTGGCAGCAACGGTTTGATATCTGAATTGCGCGGAAGCCAGTGGTGCTCAAACCCCATTTTTGACTTGTTCAATAATCGCATCATATGTATCCTGGTTGTCTATGTTGTTTTGTGTTTTTGTTGATTCAATGTTTTCCCGCTATGTATATTTCGCTACGCATATTATGGCGGAATAAAAGCGACTTGCTAGTCAGCCTGTTGTGCCATCGTGTTCTTTCTCGTCCCGTGTTTGTGCACTGTTTGAGCAATTCCTCCGGTGAATCATTGGTTACGGGTTCGACCCGCGTTCCCGGACGTATGTTTCTTTAACTACGAAGTTTCTGTGGAAGTTGTATAGTTTTCCTTTGTAGCCATACAGCTGCGCTTCGGTGGACACTAATGACTAAATACTCGTTAAATATAAATCTACTCCACCTTGGGAAATTTTCCTAAACATGCGACCATCAGTAGCACCCGTCAGAAGCTGCCCATCGTATGCCACCGACATGATGGACTAAGGGACACCGTGGTCCACATTGAATTCCAGCTTAGAGCTAGGAAAAGTAACTAACAAGGCGTTTACGTCCCAGTCGATGCACAACCATTGTTTATTACTCATCATTTCTCAGAACTAACCCGGTGTCTTGCACTGAACTATCGGAAACAAGAATTTCGTGGGACCTGAACCTACAAATTGGGATCTTTTTACGAGCTATAAGAAACCTCTCGAACATGTGCAGAAGAAAGAGAATATGGATCAGGTTAAGAAAAACTTGAACCGTTCTTCTTGGCCACGTGTATGAATCAACGTGGGTCTCAGCCATTGGAAGTGGGTGCTCCTGAGAGTGGACCATTTGGTCCAGGTGGGGACCCAAGTTTACTAGGGATCTGGCTAAAAACACTCCATATGGGATGTTATTGACAACTACCGCAGTGGGACCTGCTTCGGGGCTCGCGACACCTCGTAGAAGGCACCCTTGACGGTGCCCCTGAGAAAGAACTACCAGTAGGAGGCTCGCAGAGAGGTCCCGTTGGTTACCAGGAGTGGCGTGTAGACGTCCGCAGCGCCCCGGCGTGGGCGGTGACGTTTGCCTACGCCGTCTGCGATCAGCAAGCAGTGGCGTAAAGTGTGAATGAGCGTCGACAGTGTTTTTCCACCGTAATTAATTTAGAAAGTGGAAGTAAATAGGTAAGTTCTGAAACGAATTAGTATATACCTCGATGCCTGAGTGCAGAACATGAAAACACGGAACGCTGCGTGCGTCCTGTTCTAGTTGTTCTATCCAAATGCATGTTCCATAAAACTCTCATCGCACTTGCTGGAAATCATTTTGTGAAACAATCTGAGACTCACCACCGTACCCTAAAAAGGTAGCTGGCGGGTGCTTGCTTGCATGTCTTCCGTTTACAGGACTCAAGTTCTTAAGGAAAGCAATATACACAAGCATCGGGTAAGCTAGTGCTTCTCTGACTCAAGCAAGCGTGCAATGGCCGTAACAATCAATGGAAGCGCCAAAAGTCCACAAAGCCAACAGAACTACTTCTAAGGCCTCGCAGCGGAGGCGATACTCAAGTCATCTTGATGTTAGGAGAGTGCCTTGAAACCCAACACCGCGCCTTCCGCTCAGGACGGAGGTAATTAACTGCGCTGTTTTTCAGCGAAGAAGCTACTTGCACCGTTGTATTACTGTAGATGAAAGCGTTTTTGGGCTAAGATATGCGTACAGTCGTGCTATCGGGAGTCGGTTTCTTAGTTAATGGAGAAATAGAAAATCTTCGTAGCCTCGTCATGTGTCAGTGCTTTATATGGGCTCAAAACCAACGTCTGCCGAGTACAGAACGGATGTCTTCATACCATATGGAGGAGAGCTAACATCAAGGACCTTTGGAAGTTTCCAGACAGTAGTGCAACCTGCGAGATAAGCAGGGGTGGGAACTTGCAAGCTCTGATTCGCATTGCTCAAGCAGTCGTGTACAACTCATTTGACTGCCGCGAGGGGTGTGATGGTCGCTATAACGTCCGATTTTATGGAGAATTGATGGCTTTTGATACGGGGGTCGAGGATAAGTTTTGGAAGTATTGTGACCAGATAACTATTAGAGATTTTGCGTAGCGGAGACGTACACCGGATTCCCGGACACTGCGCAGTGGACCCGCCCTTGACACTACGCGTGCCCAGGAGGAACCTAGTTGACCGGTGTACGTCTACTCTAGTACGTCTCCGCTAAGCTAAATCTATCTATTCTCACCGGATGCGCCGAGGCCACAGAGCAAGACTATACAGGAGGTGAAACTCCCGTCTGCGCGAGGGAGCGCAGGCGACCAGATAAAGTCACAGTTGTATGCGCCGACGGGGTGCATGCAGTGGCGGCGCCTTGCGACGCCTCGTAGAAGCAACAGGCAAAAAAAATGCAGCGCCCGGGCAGGCTAGTGTTCCTGTATATGCATATACAGGAACACTAGGGCAGGCAGCTTTGGCGCGCTCTCTGGCGGCGAGCGTTCAAAGCAGACGACGACAAGCAGACGTCACGGGTGTTTGCTTCAGCGGGCACACCATGACGTTGTATTTCAGTAGTTTCCTTCCAGGCTGCCAGGCGCCGCCAGCAGGATAGTGGCGCCGCGGGCTTGTGACCTTTTCTGGTCGCCGCAGACGGCGGAGTTTCCACTCTTTATAGCCTTCCTCCGTGGCCGAGGCTGACACCTACACATAGAGGGGGAAGGTATTCAATGAGAGGCGGACAATAAAGCCGGTGTTGAAAGAGCTCTGGCAAGCACTCCGCTTTCCGGAGCAGCTTTGGGAAAGAAAGGCTGAAACCAAAGTGTTCTGAAAAAAACATGAAAAAGTTCAAATAAATCAATATATCCTCTCACTGAATCGTATACACAACAAAGTAAAATGCGGTAAAGTGTTTGAGTTTCTGAACAAGTCGAATATTATATGAAAGGTCGGCAGAGAAAAAGTTACATCCACGGAAAATATGCTTCAAGGGGTGCACTCAAAGATAAAAGGTTTTCCCGGTTATTCCAATCTCTTCCAAATGTGCTAAGAAAATTTCAAGGCACTGGGCTGCTGCGCAGCACAGGAAATGTCACTTGAAACACCTCAACAAGCTTATTTCCTCGGCGTGACAGCTTAACCTGACGTAGCTTTACACAACGACCATTCCTTACCATACACGCTCGCAAACAGGCAAAAACGTGGTGCAGCAAAACGAAGAGGTAGAGGGTGCCGAAGCAAAGTGATACGCCTGAAACTGCTCTGACAGGTTCTTGACACTTGGAACAGCCTCTAGCGTCAAGATCGGCCTCTGTTATAGTTTCTAAATGCCACTGGGAGGGCTGCGTATCTACTAGCGAGCGTCGAAGGAAAATGCCAGCAGTCGCTCACGCATTTGAAGTATACGTGTCTTCGTGCCTTTCGTCAGCCATTTCAGTGGGCCCCTCATGGTCTCCACATCAATCAGCATACCAAGTCTCAAAGGCAAATGTTTCTAAACGGCTGGGCTGCTGCACTTGCTCTGAAAAAAAGCGCGGCAACAGTCACTCCAACTGTAGCTAAACGCTGACTTCGTTCGTCGCTTTGGCTCTGATTTCCTTGCGACCCGCCACTGGTAAGTTTTTCAGGCTTCAAGCTGAAGGTAGTCCCCACCTACATATCTCTTTCCACTTCCGCATCTTGCCATTTTTAGGCATGCAATGCTTTTAGCTCTACGGCGCCCTTTGGGACACCTTGTCGCCAGGACAGTGAGAGAATACGGAGCGAACCGGAGCGAGAACATGGCGGCGAGCCTAAACGAACACTGCCGCAACTTTCCGTCTACCTTCTTGCGCATAAGTGCTGTGCTGCGACTGAGGCAGGCCATGCATCAACAACAGCGTCTTCCCATTCCTGTGGTGGGCCGAATCAGCGCGGCGCGAAGTAGGCTACGCTCTGTACTGTAGTCCGAGCGGTGCACGTCCAGTCCTTGCAACGTGTGAGCGATATGAGAACGCCACGACTCTTGTTTTATACATGCGCCCGCAGGGAATACCTTCCCACTCCTTTGTTCGCAAATGGTTCCGTGCCGCGCCACAGGATGGCGCCTTTGCTCTGCACGAGACGATGCACTGTTCGGCCATTGCGACGCTGCGGCTGAAGGGTGTTGTTTTGCCGAGACGAGATCTTGCCTTGCAAAGAGGATTTCCTCTTAAAGCCGCGCACCAGGCCAGCGGACAGACGGTACCCATTAGATAACAGACGCGTAAACCAGCGGGGCTGTGTATCAGAACCCGCACCTCCACATGCGAGATGAATCCCGACACCCCTGGGCCAAAGAAGGCAGTAAAGTAAGGAGCGAAAACTAATGACTATAGGGACCCCAACCTGGAGTTTGCTGCGCTACGACAGCGCCGTGTTCCTCCCGTAGCGGTGAAATTCTGAGGCGATGATCGGGCGCGTTTATACTCCGACGTCCTCGGCGACGCCAGGTCGGCGACGCCACGCCAGGCGCGAATTCGGCCCTCCTACAGTCCGACCACTCAGACGAGGCTCAGCGGCTGTGACAGGAGAAGCGCACACGCATAACGTTCGACGCGCCATCTCTCGTAGATTTTTGCAAGCACAGTTGGTGCGCCGATTATGTCAATCGGTGGGCAGTTTTTTTTTCTTGCGGTGATCGAAGCGGCACCGTAGTTGCCTAAACGCGGGAAGCGTCCTGCTTGTCTTGTGGGCTTCCCTGAAATTACGCATTTGCCGTGTGTGCTGTCAACAGGTATTACGCGGGTGGCAAGAATCGTTCAGTGCAGGTTAATTACCGGTGCAGTATCGGGCGCTGCAGTATTGACTAAAAAGTAGTACTAAAGATCCATCCCTCGCGGCAACAGGAGAGAGCGCTGACGGGCCCTTAATATATGTGCACTTACTCCCCATACAAAAATGTCCTGTGGCCGGCTATAGAATTTTGGCCCAAATAGCTATAGACCTATCCTATTTCTGTCTATAGCTGTCTATACAGGCTGATATATTTTTCTATAGAGAGCTTAAGACAATTGTATGGTTCCAAAGCTATAGCTTTAGTGGCATAGATTTTTCAATAGCTGGCAATAAGCACCTCTGTGGGTGCTTATAGACGTTCATTAAAGGCCATAGACGGACATAGCTTTTTCCATAGACGCCCATAGGACTTTTTTGTATGGGTCGGCCCGCACCCTGTAAACTGGCAGCGTATACAACTGCGAAGGCGAAGATGGCAGACACCGTTCCACAAGTGAACTAACCTTTGCGTCGTATACACGCGGTAGCAGTGTGGCTCTGCAGATTACAGACCACGGACTGTAGACCTCGGGCGGCCGCGCAATTGCGATAAGGGCCCCATCGATGCGCATCAAAACTGAAGAGTGCCAGTGGCTTGTGCGCAAACCCTCTACGGAAGTATGGTGGCTCTAATCCCATCGTGCACAAAGATTTTTATTTCTTACCTAGCTGCTGGATGTAACGGACACCGGACAGATCCATGGCCGCGATTATGAGCCAGTAAAGGCTTTCGCCTTAATAAACGTAGCAGGAAGCGACGCAGAGCCATGTGGGTGGGCGAGGATGATGATCTTGCGGGGATGTTTATGGCGGCCTCATGGCAGGGTTAATTAGAGATCAGTGAAAAAAGTGGTTCGTCCTCGGATGGAATTAGTTAGGGTCGGTATGATGGTGGTGTTGATAAATATATCGTTTTTAGAGAAAAACACTTTCAAGCAGGACAGATTGAAACTTTAGAGGGAGTTTCACTAGGCGTCCAACTTATGTAATTCTCTTTGGGCATTTCAAGGTGTACTACATTTAAAAAAAATAGTGACGATGGTCAGACCGTCTGGTGTATTGTCGTGTCGTGCTCGGGCTTGTCAACATGACACCACCCAGCGGGCGCCGTGTATGTCCACGGGGGATCGTGGCGAGACCGTTGGAGCTCAGCGTACAACCAATACTACACACATCAAGGGTGAATTCTTCCACCTCATCGAAGTGACTCGAACGCGTGCTCGTGATGTGCTGCCAACTGCCACTGCTTTCGCAGACTAGGGGCCCCTAACTGAACGCCCGCACTAAGGCAGTACGCTAGCGTTGGCGGCCGCGGACGCAACTGTGATCTATTTCCCCTTATCCGCTGCAAACCTCGTTCTGATGCTCGTTTTTTTTTAAATTCGGCGCTCAGTAGGTCGCATGTGCCCATGTGGGCACTGGCCAACAAGGAAGCGGTGAAGGTTTCGGAATGCTCCTATACTTTCTCCTTGTAGCTGACTCGAGCATCTATCAAAGTCCTTGCGCCAATAATAAGCGCGTGCATTTGGAGGAACGACTGAGTCAGGATATTCCGCAATAAGCGGGGTAACTGCGCTGTTAGTAACAGACCTCTGCAGCGCTGTGGGCGTCGTGAAACGGAACTCGATTCGCTCAGCCTTGAGGATATTGCGGTGGCGAGAACGGCTTGTGGTTCCGCTCGTTACAGTCCGAGGCATGAATATACGGAGCTCATTTGTCCGCGCGTCGGGTTTCACTTCCTGCCGATAACGGTATAGTTCGATGGTTTCGCGAGAAGGAATTCTGCGACAAAAGCAGGACACAGGAAGAAGAACACGACATGCGCTCGAGTTGTTGCGGTCTTGTTTCAACGCCTTGCTTTTCCATTTCCTTTCTTTAAAAGATGGGGGGGGGGGGGGCAGTTCTTTCCTGTGAAACTCTGTCCGAAAACCTCAAGTGGCCACCATTTTCGAATGCTATATTGGTGGTCTTCGAGCCAGTGACAACGGCATACCCAGCAATTCTGGACAAAATCATTTTTGAACGGGAAACCATTCATGAGCGCAATTTTTTTTCATACATTGTATGATTTCACTGTAACAATCAATATATATCTACAGATCACCCGACGGCAGTCTGCAAATTTTTATTCTATTAACGTTTTTGCTATCGTCAAGATCGTTCTCCCTTGGTTATCTAAGGGAGTCTTCATCGTTAGATGCGAGTGGTAAAAGCACTATAAAAGAAAGATTTTGCTACAGATCACTACAATGGACTATTACCTTCAATGTTACCGCAAATGTGTCTTACACGTCTACAATTTTCTAAATTTTTGTCCGAAATTGCTGGACTTGAAAAATTGCCAGAAAGGTCACATATCGACCTGGTATATCTAAGAGGCAAATGTTATATGGGTGACTAGCCCAAATGTATCGGCCCTGCTTCGCTGCTGTGGGCCAAGAGAGAAATGAACCGTGCAAAAAGGGTCAGAATGAAAATGAGAAGGTGAGATCGAAGTACTGACGCCAGATTGAGCGACGGACAATGTGCGGTGCGCAGTGCAACAGCCGGTGCCTAAACCTGCTCCACGAAAGTTCTTCACGGTTAGCCGAAGAGTGATGAAAATGGAGAGGCCTAAAGTTGAGCGAAAGGGAATTTTGTGCATCCGCCGGCGAAAACAAAAAATCCCGGTGAACACGTAAGGAAAGCGAACCACCGATGTAACTTCCATGATCTCCTCCGGGAAAAGATGAGATGGGACGTAGGACAAAGAAAAACGGGTTAAAGAAAAACAGGGTAAAGGGAAATCGGACATTGAAGTTTTACGCGATAGCGTATGCAGCTCGTTCGGCCGAGAAGCCGTCGGCGTAGTCGGCCCGCGTGTCGGAAATAACTGCGCGCTGCTTAAAAAAATCGTATCGTTGTAATTTGTGGTTCTACTGATTGATTATTAATTGGTGTGTGATAGGCGATTACGAAGTAATGAAATGATTGTAATTAATTGAATAATTACAAAGATCAAAAACCAAAAAAATGATTCAAATGTGTCAAAATGCTCAGAATGAAACGACTGTGCTTGATGATGCAAATTCTAAAAATTTAGAGCATGTAATTAATCAACTGCTAATTGAACAATTGAAAAAAAATGAGAAAAGCGTTAAAAAATGTCAAACTGCTCAGAATGAAAAATCTAACCCACTACGCTATCACGTCATACTCTTAAAGCAGAGTTTAAGCGTCTTCTCCAGTTTTTGGCCCAATGATTTATGCACAGCTTGAGGAAAACAAAAATGTAAAGTGAAGAAACGAAACGGCGATTCCAGAGCATCTTAGGGCGTAAGCTCAAGCGTCTAACTTCCCCATAAAAGCAGAGATGGAGAGGAACTGTCTGGGAAGCTTTAGCGAGCCATTTTTAACCTTTTATAGCTTTCATGACACAAAGCCGAATTTCAAAGCTTTCCATTGTAGACAGTCTAACGATCGTTGCCGCTTAGTATTCAACAGACCAAACCGAAAATTTATAAAATGCATTTTGGCGCCTCTTTAGGCTTAATAAGTACAGTGATTTATCGGGAGCAATGCATTGCTTCACGCCTCTCTTCTTTCATGTACACTATAACGCAATTGGAAGTTGATCGTTTTTGTCTCGGTCGAAGAGGACCAATAACATTTACCTTCTTAAAAGGCTGTTTTGATGAATGACCACATAAAGGGGACGATTAAGGTGGTAAAGTTCGAAGCTATGCTATGGGAATCCAGGCTTCGCTGGATTTGTCATAAAATAAGCAGGGATGAAGAGTATTTTCGAAGAATGGTGTTGGTGATGGGCATCGAAATGAACATGACATGGAAATGGAGAAAGTGAAAGTAGACAGTACACGGAGAGACAGACTAGACTTTCGGTAGAAGTGGGTGGAGACTGTGGAGAAGGAGAAGGAGAAGGAGTGAAAGACACAAATTAAAGGCAGCGACCCTATGCGGACAAATGAGATAAGCTGAAACAAGAAGATGGCTTCCACGATAAAAATGACTATTCGGAATAAAGTGACCTAGCAGTCAGCGGAAACTACGTATTTTGTTCTGCCTTCATGCAAATATAAAGTGCGTTAGACCACTTTAATGGCAGTATATTGGACTTAAAGGGATGATCACGATCAAGTCTTCGGGGAACGCGTAGCGGCCCATGACCCACTAAAAGAATTCGCTGCCTGCAAGCGCAACTAATCGTTGTCGAGCCGCAACCTCTCTAAGTATATGCTCTCCAAACTTGGAAGTAGGGGTTGGACTAAAAGAACAGTGCTGAAAATATATTCCAGACTATATGCTAAGTCTGTTACGTCACAGGAAGTATCCCAGGCATCCCTCTGCTCTGACCGGAAGCGCGCCGGTGCTTTTGAACCGTTCCGCGTCGTACAGAAAAGAGAGATCAATTTTGGTGGCGGCCTGCACATCCCGCTATCGAACGCTTTTTTTCTTATTTGCTGTCGCCTTGCCAAAGACTTCTGTTCTTTCTTTTCGTTCCTTTCACAACCGCGTTATCGTTTTGTCGCCGATCCCTCCAGCAACTCCTTTTTCTTTATCATCATTTTAATCCTAACTACCTCCGCTGCAGGACAAAAGACTGTTCCGTATCCCTCCATTTAGCCCTCTCCAGTGCCAGCTGCAGACACCTTATCTGCGCTAAGTTCCTATCTCATCTGGCCACCTAAATCTCTGATGCCCCCTGATACGCTGGCCCTCTCTTGGAATCCAATCCTTTACATTTAACGAGCATCTGTTATCTTGCCTTCATATTAAGTGCCCTCCCCATCTCCAGTTTTTTTTTTTTTACTTTCAATAAGATAAACCTAACAAGCGTTTGTTCCCTGACTCATTCTGCTCCCATTTTGCCTCTTAACATTACACCTATGATTTTACTTTCCATATCTCGCGGCGCTGTCTCCAGTTGAAGTCCAACCCTTCTCGTTAGCCTCGATGTTTCTGCACCATCGGTTAATGCCGGTATCATAAGGCTATTATATAATTTTCCCTAAAGAGATATTGGTAAAGTGGTATTCATGACCTACAGTGCCTGATGAATTCACCATATTTACTTCTTATTCGCCTAGTTATTTCACTTCCCAGGTCCCGATTTGCGATAGCTACAGCACAAATTATATTAAAGAGCATCCCCTATGCTTCTTGGTTTCGATATCTGATGGCTTCCGTCATTGATGTCGTAACGAGCGCCTCTTTTCCATTCCCCTGTCTTCTCGACAGCTTAACGAGGGCCTCGAATCTGGCGGCCTTGATGCCATTAGTAACAAAAGCGTGTTCTCGCACAGCTTCCGCCCTCACCGTTCGATCGTGCTCCTGTAGGTGGCGCTCGCGGTAATACAGGACGAACTACGTCCGCCGCTATGGACAAGGGTGGCGCTGGTAGACTCTCTCATGGTTCAGTTACACTACACATAAATACTCCCGAAAGCCGAGCATAGGGCAGCCGTCGCCGTAGCTCAGTTGGTACAGCACCGGACACGAAATTCGGACGTCATGGGTTAGAATCCCACCGGAGGTATGTGGTTGTTTTTTTTACCTGCTTTCTTATCAGAAGGGTTGAAATGCGGGCCAGTTGGTTCATAGTAACTTGAAAAAAACAGTCACAAAATACAAGGGACAAGAGAAGCAGCGTTCACAACACAACGACTGGACTGTCAACTGAGATTTATTAGACAAAGCATAGTCCCAACAAGGCCAGCAGAGCATGCGCAACAGCCGCATCACAACTCACCGCGCAAAGGGCACACAAGATACTCATCTATCGTGACCGTCCTACAAAAGGGAATTCCTTCCCGAGTAAGCGCACAGAGGTTGTGCTAATGCAATCTTGGCCTGACAAACTGATATGGTATGCTTCCAAGATTTCTCGCTCTTGCTTTCCCTTGCCTCTACCAAGAATGGTTACATTGTTGAACAGTGGATAACAGCCACATTCATTGCAATATCAGTCATCTTTAAGCGAAAAGGTAATTTGCACGATTGACTTCCGATTAATCAACAACATCCCACGTTCTCGTTGGTTTTCATAACTATTCGCTTCCGTCATGCATGTCATGGCGAGCACCTAACCTCTATTCTGTTCCCGTGTCTGCCTTAGTAGCTAAAACGGAGTAAACACAGTGCAAAAAAAAAAGACGGGACATAGGAAGAACACAAGACGAGAGCTTGGACTTTCAACTGAAGTTTTATTCCTTGGCACGCGAAAATATATACATCAGGCACAAACAACAAAAGAAAATTACAATCGCATGAACAGATATACGGTAACATTGTTGAAGGTGACAACAACGGCGTCATTATATTGCGTCCAAAAACCTTATTTCTCTCGTTGCTAACGCCAACGAAGCACTTCTGACACTTGCTTCCTCAATGCGTGCGATTTCTGCGGCTGCTAGAATTTCTAGGAAAGATTCAGGGGAGCACTTTGTTGACCTAAAGTGCGGTGAGGCGAAAGCCGTTAGCGCGGTATTGCTTCTTGTGTCACTGATGTGTGGCTAAGATGTTGATTAAGTACACAACTGTTCGTGAATCTTAAATGCTGGAAACACTGGAGGGCATTTGGGAGGCATCCGTCTGATTCGACGCCTTTCCCCAAACACTCTCCAGTGTCCTAGACAAGGAGAACTACGCATGCGTTGACAGGAAGTACCGTAGTCGTTGCACGCTCGGCTGCGGAACGAGACGGTTCAACATTCCTTTAGATGTCTTCATCAACATCGCCTTGACTACACCCACTACATAACAAAGGCAACTCCCGTATATCTGCATTAACCCTGTCCTGTGCCGGCTTTGGTTACCTTATCCCGCACACTTCTTAGCCTCATGCGCCCAACTAACTTTCTGCCCCCCGATTTCTTCAGAGTAATCTTTGAACCCATCGTTCTACTTTACATGTATAAATCCTCAATGATGCTCTGCCATTGTTCCTTTTCGGAGCATGTTGGTGACCCTATAGAACCCTACCATAGTGGAGCCAGTATATGCGGAGCTGCTAAATTGCTGCAGAGGACAGAGGTTCAAGTACCCTCCGCCACACAACTCATTACCACAACAAGAAGCAGTGAACTGGCGGAGACTGCAAATAGGAACATTCTTCAACCTATACATTCTACACAAAATGTACCCTACACAGTTCAGGCACACATGCCCATGGTGCGGGGCAACCCCCACGTTATACCACATTACATGGGAGTGCAAACGCAATTATGCATTCCACAAGCTCAAAACCTCGAGTGCGGAGCAATGGGAGGGTCTGCTCACTATGCAGCGAGCTCACAGCCCAAAGGGCCCTTGTGCAGCACGCATGCGAAGCAGCAAGGCTCAGCGGAGCCCTGGAATAGGGGCCCGACCTTGCGAAGAGGCCATACGTCAACGATGAAGACGACGGCCACCCGCTAATCTCATTGAGATTTCAATAAATCTTTCTCTCTCTCTCTCTCTCGGAGCATCACTGACTCGCTCTCCGATTCATGTTAGGAGCAACGACGTCGATCAATATCATCCGCGATGCCATTGTCTTGATACAACTTTACTCGACCCTTCTATGAGTAGTAATGCTCAGTTCTGGAGAAAATGGAGAAATTGTTTCATCGTAAGTTAAGAAATAAGAAGAAAATAACCCTCCTGAGTTTTGAAGCACTGTGGCGCTCGAGTAAGCGACCTTACTATAGCTTATGGCTGTCATCTTCGTCAGCATGTGGTACTTTCCCGTCGGCCCCGTAAAGATTGAAAAAGAAGAAAAAAGATTCGTTGTTAGTACGACCCTGCCCCTTAGCCGCGGTCAAAGCAATGAATGAAAAGGATCTTCATAGCAGTTGTGAAAGGAACGAAAAGCTGGGGCTGGGGGGAGAGATTACAGCAGCCGCTACGAAAGGAAAGAATGAACTCGGTGTTGTGACATAATGGGTCACGTGGGGCAGGATGTGTAGAAAGATACACTGTTTCACGTTCGTAATGCCGAGGAGAGAGAGGAGGTTTTGGAGGAGGGCAGGGGTACAAAGGAGAGACGTCTCAAAGCGGGATGTCTCAATTCCTCTGAGTACGGCTGTTTTTGTCGAAGAGTTCAGTGCGGATCGGACGCTGAGGCAGAGTGCCTCGTCCCTCGGTTCGAACGGTCACGTCTTTATCTCTGTTTTGCCTAATTAGTTTTTTCGCCCCGGCTACAAGACCACCGCCAGTTTTTGCGTCTAACTTGTTCCTTCGCTGTACAAGAAGCGGTGAATGCATTCTTTTAATTTTTTCCTCTTCAGTCTTCAAAACGAATCGATGTAGCCTCCTGCTGTCTTCGCCACGGCGCAAGCAAGTAGTGCATGGCAGTTTCCAGATCCCAAGCGTGAGTTACGTTCACTTTCGGCGCCTTTTTTTCTTTTTCTCTATTTTATTTGTGTCAATTTTGAGACCCATTCTGCTGTTAGGTGGCATGCATTTCCAGTCAGACGCTACCACCCTCTTACGGAACACGGGGGGGAATAACAACAATTTTTGTCTAAAAAGCGTACTTTTAGTGTTTGTGGGCTTTATTATGTCTAAGCCTTCCCCTTTTCTATTCACAATATCAACGTCAAATACTGACGCGATATTACTAATAAGTGCGATGTAAACACAACAAGTTACTGTTAACAAAGCGGTTTGAGCTACTACCACTACAACAACTTTGAATAGAGCGGAGTTTCTCATTCCGAACTTTGGGTTTATGGGTTTATAGGGGTTGAACGTCCCAAAGCGACTCCGGCTATGAGGGACGACGTAGTGAAGGGCTCCAGAAATTTCGACCACCTGGGGTACTTTTACGTGCACTGACATCACGCAGTACATGGGCCTCTAGAATTTCGCCTCCATCGAAATTCGACCGGGATCCGGGAACGGGCCTGGGAAATGCGGCCGGGATCGAACCCGCGTCTTTCGGGTCAGCAGCCGAGCGCCAAAACCACTGGTCCACCACGGCGGCCAATGAATCACAATTAAGTTTTGTTTGGATACGCTTTACTATATGCAGAATGCAGCTATGTTAGTTTTATTGGAAATTCTGGTTGCTTAAGTAGTTAAAGTCTGTTACAACCATTGTAGTCTCATAAAAAGGAGCTATTCTAAGGCATGTTATCTTTAACAAATTCAGATATTTTCTGCGAGGCACACTTTTTCCCAATGCACAAAAGGAATCATAGCGAGCTGCATGAGTTACTTTTCAGTGCTATACTGACGGCAAGTACGCCTATAGTGACGCCAAGTACGTTAAGAAAAAAATGCTTGTTTCTGGAGCATGTACTTAAGGGGACGCAGAGAATACGCAAACCTGACGCCTCACCAGTTATCATGGTTACTTGACTTATCTGTGGCTAGTAATAAGCGATGACTTGAAGAAACGGAAGTGAGTGTAACGCTATATCTCTGGGCGCCATGGAAGATGATTCGCAGCTAGGCGTAGAGAATGTTAGGAAATGCTTAAGTGAGTCTCGGGCTTCAAAACGCAGTAAAGACATTGTGTGCCTTCTTTCAGAGTGTTTCTTCGTTTCTCTGCAAACTTTTTTTTGAAGGTGAACAGCTTTTTTTTATCTCATGCATGCATGGTCACTTTTAGACCAGCCCTAATCTTGACGGTCCTGGGCCAATAATTTTGGAAGTTCCGGTAGCAAACACTTGTTGTTCTTACCGTAACTGTTATATGCTCACGCGTACATGCTTATTACAGCGCAGTGAATGTCACAGTAGTCTGAAGACATCAAAGTCTTTAGATGCCAGGTCATGGACAACGGGATCTGTAAATTAGCATAATAGATTTCTGTCTATGTATTTCATAGTGCCTGTTTTATCTAATCAGCAGAGCCCTTCAGGTTGTGTAGTTGATCCTGAGCACACAGAGCCACAAGACGTGGTCGCTCTTTGCAGACATTCTTTTTGCTGTACACAATTTTTTTATAGAACCGCTTTTGCCACTAAGCGGTATGCACCGTGGAATAGCTTGACATTATGTTTTCTTTGTTTTTTCTAAGTGTATTAAAATTCACAAATTAAAAGTGATAAACTTACTGCCAACGCAAGCTCTTTAACGAGGGATGGGTAAAGTAAAGTGAAGTTGAAAGTTAAGGCTGGTTCTCCACAGACTTCTTTTTTATCGCCTGACAACTTCCTCTAACAGTTGATGACTCTTGACAATGTTGACAAGGACAGGTTAAATTAGCGGGCCAATTCAATTTTCAGAGGAACACTGCACGAAAAAATGGTACTGGCCTGTGTCAATTCCTTACCGCAGTTTAACAACAAATACACTACTTTCACTGAAAACAGATATATTACAAGAAATAAAATGTCAGAAAATTAACTGCAGTGGGTGCCATGAGCGGACGACATCGCAATTCGCGAACGTCGGCACAATCTTTGTTTTGTGGAAAGAGGGAGGAGGGATTTTTTTTCAGTGTATATTTAATGAGTGTAAATTCAATGAAGAGAAAGTTTTAAAGCACAATTGTCACCGCAATCAAATCGTGTTTTGCTGCCGGACAAGCATCAACTTACCCGGAAAGGACCACGGATTAAGTTTTTACAGGGAACGTTATATAATGGCATTGTCCTCAGGATGCTTTAAACAACCCACTGCTTTTTTTCTTCTTGACAAAATACATTAGGCCAGCTGACATAGGGAGCGAATAGGCGTTGGGCAATATCCTGGGGCATGCATGTCGGTCTAAGGCGGGCCAACATTGGTTATTCTTTTCTCTGCGAAACGAGCCACACGTGCTAAAATGGGCGAGTGATGACTCCATCTACGCACAACGTTCGAGCCCCATTCGAACGCAGCGTGCTTAGGCGCAAAAATACGGTCATGCTGCTCTATGGCCCGAGATTTCAGGGCGCACCGCGGTGAAAGCTTGGGTCCCACAAGGAACTTTTTGTTCCTCTTGAGCCGGTGACAGCTATGAGCTATGTGTCCGTTGTATAGAAAGGCAAGGAATCCAAAGTTGAAAATGCGTTCTGCGTGCGATGGTTCACGCATAGTTATGCCACTGCACCTTGCATAAAAGCGCCTTTCCTGCCGGGTAAATTTAAAATGCAGTCCACTGCCAGCGTGCTTTTTCCTAAAACTTCACTCATCCAACCCTCTAGTTGAATCGTCAAATCCTTTGAATAGGTGTTGTCGGTGTACAGCTATAACGTGGCCCAATGCGCGCGTACCTGTTGGGCCACTCGAGTTGAACACTACGCTGTTGTACCGCAATAAGAGATAAACCCTATTTTTCACGCGAGTGGTCCCATCTTTGCCCGCATTAGTCTTGGCATCAGTCTTTTAACTTCAATGCCCAAATTGTAGGATTCGCAGCAGTTCTGCTTGACCAGGTCGGCTCTGCTTCCACCACGGAACGAAAGGGAACGTTCGGTCAAGCCGTGAGAATTAGGGTGCCTTGGCGAGCTGCCCCTAACAATTTCATAGTGGCACTTTGTTGACCTAAAGTGCGGTGAGGCGAAAGCCTTTAGCACGGTGTTGCTGCTTGTGTCACTGATGTGTGGTTAAGATGTTAATTAAGTATACAATTCTTTGTGAGTCTTAAATGCTGGAGACATGCATTTTGGAAGCATCCATCTGATTCAGCGCCTTTCTGCAAGCACTCTCCAGCGTCCTAGCCAAGGAGAACTACGTAGGCGTTGGCAGGAAGTAGCGTGGCCGTTAGCACGGTCAGCTGCAGAACGGAACGATGGTAGTTCGAATCCAATCGTGCACAAAGATTTATTTTTCTTATCGAGTTGAAGAGCATAACGGACGGACGAACGATATGACGTCACTTCCGTTATCATGACTTCCGGTTGGCGATGTAATGGACGGACAAGATCTCGACCAGGAGTTTGAGTCATTAAAGGCTCTCTCCTTAAACGCTCTTTTCACGGACGGCTTCTCGAACTCTGAACCCCGGGACTGTACCTTCGTGTGTCTAAGGAACAAGGCCGGAGAATGAAGCGCGCTTCTACACGATCGGACAGTCCTTACAGAGAGAGCAGTTATAGAGAAGGGATTATCTCTCCTGGCAGTTTCCTGCTCGCATCATCTCGCGTTCACATCGACACTCTCTGTAGTTTTGGCTTTTCAACAGTAGTTATTTCCGCTGCTGCTCCTCCCCTTTGCAGGTTTTGGGGAGCTGTGCTTCTAGCGGCGTACGTCCTGCTGCTAGTCTCGCCAACAGATGGCAGGAAACACGTAAGTGAACAAAATACTCTTTCTCTCTCACTTGTCCCTTTTGCCTTCTTTCCGCATTCTCCGCGTTTCGATCAAAGCGAAATCCGAGAGGTGCCCGTACGTTGTGCGGTTTCAATAAAGATCTGCAGGTGCAGTGAATTACTCAGAGAGTCGGCCGTACGTTGTGCGGTTTCAATAATGATCTCCAGGTACAAGGAATTACTCAGAGGCGCCCGTGTAGTGGAGGGCTCTGGAATAATTTCGACCACCTGGGAATCTTTAACGTGCACTGACATTGCACAGCACACGGGCGCCTTTTGCGTTTCGCCTCCAGTGAAACGCGGGCCGCCACTGTCGGGATCGAAACCTGGTACTGCGGATCAGTAGGCCACGCCCTAACCATTGAGTCACCACGGCGGGGGGGGGGGGGGGGTAGTTGATGACGACGTGCAGTGCACTGCTTGGGAGTGTGTTGCAGTTAAACACGAGGCGTGATCAGCTGCGGCGCAAGAATAGTGCCCTCGTGCAGAGCTCATATTTGAAAAAGCGCGAACGACTGACGGGGAAACACATGAAGAAAAGACGAGACAGGCGCTGAATAACAACTGGGGTATATTTCGGAAAAAAATCACCGATAAATACACCACGAGACAAGATAAAGACACTGCTCTCCAAGAGCTGAATCACACCATAAAATTTGCCAAGTAACACCTGTCACACGCCAAGAAAAACACCTAGGAGATAAAGGATGAAAAATCATTGCAAGGCAGAACTCAAAACATCAAACTCGCAAACAGCCAAGGTGATGGAAGCTTGGCTAATGCAGGGCTTCGGGCGATTTCGTATATAGAAGGCTTTCATAATCTCACGGACACCCTGATCGCCATGCCTAAGTAAGATCTTCGCTTTAGAAACCATTGGTAAACATGTGTGCTTTTTCTTGCTCTTGTCGCCCCTTCTTCTCTTGCGTGACGAGAAGCGCTTAGACAAACAGTTGATACTGTCTTTTAGGGCATTCTGGTGTTCCCTAAGACTCATATTAAGTCACCTTCCTGTTTATCCTATATAAGTGGTCTACCTTTCGATGTTACCTCGTGCAGAGCCCAGCGAAGCTGTTGTGATCGCGCCCCCGAGGGTTCGAAACCCAGTCGCGACAATATTTATTACTGCAGGTGCCTGTATCGAGGGTCGGAGGTCAAGACCCATAGGTCGAGGCTGCAGAGACCAATTGGCTTTTTCAGGATTGCAAGTGAAGCAGTGCTTTCACGCTAAAAACGAGTAGGCTGTGTCCTAGCGCACATCTTTTCCTCCCCTTTGACTCCTATACAGGCGTATTCGTGTTTATAGTGTAGCCAATCCTTCCTTTTCTTCAATTCATTGTGTGATGACCCCTCATAATGCGCAGGTCCACACGGGACGGAGAGGCAAAGAGACACCGTATGGCTCAGTTTAAACAAACAGATAAATTCAATAATTACACATGATTATGTTTATACATCAGAGGCTGGGGCGTCCGAGCTTACGTGCCGACGACTTCATGGGGACGATGGAGGGGCTCCGGAGTTGAGCTCGAACGGTTGCTGGCAGAAGCTGCACGCCGTCGGGCTTCGGCGCTGAAGGCCCCCTTGGCGAAAGATGTCGTCCTGAGCGTGGCTTCTTCGGTACTCCTTGTCGATTTTTATATCCTCTTATCCCCACACTCCCTAGGGTGAGGACGCCCACGCCGGAGTGGGGGGGGGGGCTAGGGCTTTCACTTGGGCGCACAAACACACCACCGCACTTATGGTCTCGCCCCCCTCACGTGTTGAGTCCGAGGGAAAGAAGGTTGTCGTCGAGGTAGCGCATAGCGTCGGCTGTGGTAAGGCGCGCTCTGGCCCGCTGACTGTTCCCGCGGGTCACCGGCCTCCGTTCTCCATCAAATGACACTCCCCCCTCATGGCCGGAACGCGAGGTCACTAAAAGGCCGGGAAAGTGGTCCCTTGTCCTGGGATGTGCTCGGGAGGGTTGATTGATGATGCCCGCCGTCTTGACACGGGGCCAGGCCCGCCGAAACGAGGCCCTATTGTCCCCGGGACGGCCAGGGCAATTGGGGAAGATAACGCCCGTCTCCCCGCGGCGGCGGCGGCGGCGGCGTTCGACTCGTGCCGACACTATGGAAAGGGAGTCCGGTTGTGCTTAAGCCCCTTCGTTCTGGTCGTTCACTCTCAACGAGTATGGCTCGGTAATTGATGATGCCGCTGTCACCTGGTCACCTGGGGCTCCGTCTACACCGCGCCGTCGAACGCGGACCCTCGTAGCACACACAAGGAACGTCACACTCGCTCACCCTCCAGAAGAATGTTCTCCGAACATTTGAGTCCATGCAGCTCCCCTTGTCTTTCTGAATCGCCTCGCACAGTGCGTCCGACAAAACACTTTTCGCTGCACTCAACACCACTGCACAACACCATATGCCTCCGCTGTCATAACTGGCGTCTCCAGGGGCAGCACTGATCTTCTTTTACAGATAAACATGAAACTCAGCACCCAAGCCTCTCCTTTCTATTCCAAACTGGACGAAATAAATTTACCACAGTTACAAAGCAGTTCCCACTTCTAGCATGATCACGGCACAGACAAAAATATAGATAACGAAAGGAAGTAGGGCCGGTTCTGCATGCGCTCCGCATGCTCTCCTGTGAAGGTGTTAATGACAGAAAGGTTTAACTACCAACTCCGTTATCTTAACACATAAGCACATAGCAATGTTATTAGCTGCGGAATTACACAATTCTAACCAGTTCACAACTCCGTTTACGCCATTAGTCCGACTTAGCTTTCCGATCTCGCAGCGGATATCGGCCTTCATGAAAGTAAGTCTGTGACCCTTAGTCTGCTTTGAGATTCGCGAGGGCTCGTGGAAGGAGCCTCTCCTGGCGTTATCTGCGCGACAGCCTCGCGCGCTTCTTCTTCTTCTAGCAATGCATGAAGTAAATCCGGTGGCATTCCGGCCGTCACCTCTGGCGCCTGCCGAACAAATGCAGGAGAGGGCGTTTCTTGCGAACTATCTGCGCGCTCCGCTTCACTTCTGTCCCCATCAAAATCCGCGCTTTCCCTTTCCTCATTTCGTGAATACTGAACCGGTGCCGACTTGAGGCGATTTGCGTGTATCCTTATCAAGCGCCGGTTCACGTCTCGGACTCTGAAGTTTACCGGAGAAAGCTTCTCGACAACCTCGCACTGTCCTCTCCACTTTGTCTGGAACTTACGAGCTAGCCCAATCTGCCTTTGGCAGTTTTCAATGTACACGCTGTCCCCCACATCAAACGGCGCGTCTCTAGCACTGCGATCGTGCACCTCCTTCCTGCGCTTCGCCGCTTTCTTTAAGGCCTCCTTTGCGATGTCCCTCGCCCCTTGCAAGCGCGATTCTAGCTCAACCTTATAGTCGTCCAGTGAAGCGTATGGGACACGACGGGGGCCCTCTGGCACTTCACTAGGCTGGTCCGGGTCTCGGCCGTAGAGAAGAAAGAATGGCGATTCGCCCGTGCTCTCGTGTGCTGCGGAATTGTAGAAAAACATTGCATACGGGAGCCACAAGTCCCAGTCCCGCTGGTCGCGCGAAACAAAATGCGACAGGAACCCGGCCACGGTTTGGTTCAGTCGCTCCACCGCGCCGTTGCAAGCCGGATGGTACGGTGTTGTCTGCTTCTTAGCGATCTTAAGCAGCTCGCAAACTCTCTTCATTAGCTGCGACACGAAGTTCGTTCCCCGATCTGTCAAGAGTTGCCTCGGGGGTTTATGTCGGAGCACGATCTGTTCGACAAATGCTCTTGCAACCGTGTCTGCCTTCTGATCTGGGAGTGCTACCGCTTCCGCGTATTTTTAAAGGTGATCTACAAATACTAAAATGTACTTGTTTCCGGAAGTGGTCGTGGGCAATGGGCCCATTATGACCATACCTGTCCGCTCGAAGGGAGCCGAAACATCTGGGAACGGCTGAATTGAAGCTGGTCTTAGTCCCTTGGGTGTTTTTCTTTCGAGACAGGAATGACACTTCGCACAGTAGTCCCTAACAACCTGTCGCATGACACTCCAAAAGTACAAACGCTCCACACGCCTGCGTGTCTTCGCTACGCCAAAATGACCGGCGCATGGCGCATCGTGAAACGCGCGAAGAACCCTTTCTGTCCACGACCGAGGTATGACGACTCTCTCCCAAGCGGTTTTCTATGGTCTCCCTTTCCTGGTTGGCCTCGTGCGCCGACACTGGGTGCCGTCTTTGCCAACGAAATAACCTAGCTGTTCGGGGTGAGACGGTGCGCCCTCTAAGCTTTCGATTATTCGCTTCAGGTCAGGATCTTTGCACTGCTCTGTGCGTAATTCGGCGGGGTCGACTACGGGGACAAACTCATCTATAGCTGCCACGGCAGCTGTGCGGCTGAGTGCATCAGCATTCAGATGTGTCTTTCCTGACTTGTGCTCCACTTCAAAGCAGTATTCCTGCAGGTGTAGATTCCATCTAGCAAGTCGCGAGCTATGGTCCCTGACACTCATCACCCATTTTAGAGGATGGCAGTCTGTGACTAGCTTGAATTTGCGGTCGTAAAGGTAGCATCTGAAGTGCTTTACTGCCCAGACAACGTCGAGGCACTCCCTTTCCGTAGCTCCGTACTTTTGCTCTGTGGGGCTCAGCTGTCGGCTAGCAAAAGCAACGGGATATTCTTTGCCCTCGATAACCTGAGATAGCACGGCACCAACTGCGAACTTTGACGCATCTGTGGCCATAACGAAGGACAGATTAAAATCCGGGTGGCGCAACAGCGGTGCACTCATTAGCTTCCTTTTCAGGGCCCCAAAAGCATCCTCCGCGTTTTCGTCCCAGCGAAAGGCGACATGTTTGGCTGTTAAGGCGGTGAGCGGCTTAGCGAGCTTGGCGAACTCCTCTATGTGCCTTCGGTAGTAACCGATCAGGCCGAGAAACTGCCGGACCTGGCGGACGCTAGTCGGGGATGGAAAATCCGAGACACGCCTTAGTTTCTCAGGGTCCGGTCGCACGCCGTCAGCTGAAACAATGTTCCCGAGGTATTTCACCTCGTTTTTGAGGAATTGGCACTTAGAGGGCTTCAGCTTGAGACCCACTCCTCTTAGTCGCACCAAAACCTGCTCAATATCGCGCAAATCGTTCTCAAAACTGTCACTGTATATGATTATGTCATCCATATACACGAAGCACAGCCTCCCCAGAAGACCTGCCAGGATAACATCAGCGGTTCTCTGCCAGACAGCAGGGCTGTTGGCCAGACCCATCGGCATTCTTTTCCATTCATAGTGCCCTGAGGGCGTGTTGAATGCCGTTTTCTCGGCATCTGCCGGATCCATTGCTATCTGCCAGAATCCCGCCGCCATGTCCACTACCGTGAAGTACCTGGCAGAGCCCAGCTGAGAAAGCGTCTCCTGTATATTGGGGATGGGGTATGGATCGATGCGAGGTACGGCATTTAGTTTTCGGTAGTCCACTACCAATCGATACGAGCCATCCGGCTTTTCCACCAATAGTGCTGGTGCTCCCCAGGGTGACTTTGAGTGTTCGACAATGCCACGATCAATCAGGTCCTGCACCTGCCGCTCCATCTCCTCACGTTGGGAGTAAGGAATCCTGTACGCACGCTGGTAAACGGGCGATGAAGTGCCGGTTTCTATCCTGTGCTTTATAACGCCACAGCAGCCCAAATCCAGGTTGGACGCGGCGAATACCTCCGAGTAGTCGTTCAGCAAACCAGCCAGAGCCTCCCTCTCCCTGGATCTTACGTGAGAAAGATCGAATGACGCCTTTGGAGCAGCCGAAGGACTAGCATGCTCTACAGTTGCGAGTACCGTATCGGTGGGCTCACGTTTCTCTATCGCAGAGGTGAAGAAAGCCAATGGTTTGTTCTTTGGAAGGCTCAGTGGCTGCTGGCTACAGTTAACCACCCGTAGGGGCACTCTGTGGGCGTCATCAACTGTCATGAGGCACGCGGCTGCCTTCAGGCCATTGCTGAGAGAGTCGACCGGCTCAAGCACTCCCACGGCGCCGCTCTCTACATCTGAAGGCACACACGCGTACAAAATGTGCTCTGACCAAGGAAGGATGACCGCCACATCGACCAGCCTGACGGCAACACGCGAATATACCTTCTCCAATGATCCCACTGTTTGACGGGTGTCAATATCGGTAATGCGAATCTCAGCCCCTCTCCTGTTCAAAAACGGAACTTTTGAGCCGCCCGCATTAACCTCTTCCTCAGAGAATGAGACTACTACCTTCCCTTTTCTCAAAAATTCCTGCCCTAATATACCTGACACTCCGTTTGGCAGAGATACCGTGTCCGGGCATACGTAGCAGGGGTGCTCTAATGCAATTCCGCCGAGAGAGAAGTGTAACCGGTAGAGTCCACTTATGCCAAGAGGATCCCCGTTATGCCTACAAATTTGGTTGCCATACCACCAGACGCTTCTAACACCTCGCGGTCCCCCTTCCTTCGAAGCGTGTTAAAACTGCTCTCCTTAAGCAATGTCACCTTTGACCCCGTATCTATCAACAATTCCATGCAGCAACCATTTAACTTGCAACGCACAACAGGGCATGCCTCGTCGGCCACGCAAACCACCACCACCTCATCATCCACTGCTCCCTCCCCATGCTCCTCAGGATGGGGAGGACCATCTAGTTTTTTGTCTCGGTATCTGGAGCCCCGCTGTAGGCTTGCTTAGGGCGTGTCTCGCCTGCTTATCTTTGTGGCTCCCCACGGTGCACGTTTTGGCAGAACCTGGCGATGTGTCCGCGACCCTGGCAAGCGAAGCATACGATTTCTTCAAAATCTCGCATACCGCGCCTGTAGCTTTGTGGCGGTCTCCGGTTTCCCGCGAATGGGCGCTGTTGAGCGCGCGCTTCAACCTGGCGTTCCACATGCTGAGATAGCAGATGTTCTAAGCGATCTAACCGCTCTGTCAAGAGAGCAACCTCAGGGTTGAGCACCGCTCTCTCTATGACGCGTACTCTCGCTGCGGCTGTCGTTAACGCCTCATTTCGTTCCTCATCCAATGCGGCCGCCACGGCTTGGTCGAAATTGCTCGGCTTGCGCGAGAGCACGAACCGGCGCACGGGATCTTGTAGACCAGCCACGAACAAAGCGGTCATTTCCTCTTTAAGTAGATCCTCCGCGTATTTCTTCCTTAGCTGGTCTCCTTCCTCCTCCCTGCTTAACGTATCGCGTGCTAGGCGCTGAAGCCGCGACGCAAACGTTCGCACGTCCTCCCCTACCATCTGTCCGGCGTCACGGAACCTCTGTACCCGCACGTGACGTGGTTCAGTGTCGAAATGCTCAAACGCGAGCTTCTTAAATTCCGCAAATGATTTTGTGATTTTTACTTTTTCGTCTCGCCATGCAAAATCATGAGCAGCTCCTGCCATCTTACACCTCGCCATTCCCAGCATTTGAGCATCGGACCATCCCCCCATTTTCCCAATGTCTTCTAGCATGGAAAAGAAATCGCAGATTGGAACCCCTGTCTTATCTCCTGTAAACGTCGGAATGACGCTTCCTAATGCCAGCATGCTTGCTCCGAGCGACGGCTGTGGAGTGGGAGCTCCTTCAGATACAGACATTTTTTTTTCACTCAAGCCCTCCGGTGCCTCAAGCCTCTCAAATGGGGGTAAAACTCCCACAATCAGTCCCGTGATTCCCTTTTGATTACAATTTTGAAGTCATGAATGTCGCAGCATTCAGAGGACATTTGCTTTTGAGACCCCACTTCTGACACCAGTGTGATGACCCATCATAATGCGCAGGTCCACACGGGACGGAGAGGCAAAGAGACACCGTATGGCTCAGTTTAAACAAACAGATATATTCAATAATTACACATGATTATGTTTATACATCAGAGGCTGGGGCGTCCGAGCTTACGTGCCGACGACTTTATGGGGACGATGGAGGGGCTCCGGAGTTGAGCTCGAACGGTTGCTGGCAGAAGCTGCACGCCGTCGGGCTTCGGCGCTGAAGGCCCCCTTGGCGAACGATGTCGTCCTGAGCGTGGCTTCTTCGGTACTCCTTGTCGATTTTTATATCCTCTTATCCCCACACTCCCTAGGGTGAGCACGCCCACGTCGGAGTGGGGGGGGGGGGGCCTAGGGCTTTCACTTGGGCGCACAAACACACCACCGCACTTATGGTCTCGCCCCCCTCACGTGTTGAGTCCGAGGGAAAGAAGGTTGTCGTCGAGGTAGAGCATAGCGTCGGCTGTGGTAAGGCGCGCTCTGGCCCGCTGACTGTTCCCGCGGGTCACCGGCCTCCGTTCTCCATCAAATGACACTCGCCCCTCAAGGCCGGAACGCGAGGTCACTAAAAGGCCGGGAAAGTGGTCCCTTGTCCTGGGATGTGCTCGGGAGGGTTGATTTATGATGCCCGCCGTCTTGACACGGGGCCAGGCCCGCCGAAACGAGGCCCTATTGTCCCCGGGACGGCCACGGCAATTGGGGAAGATAACGCCCGTCTCCCCGAGGCGGCGGCGGCGGCGGCGTTCGACTCGTGCCGACACTATGGAAAGGCGGTCCGGTTGTGCTTAAGCCCCTTCGTTCTGGTCGTTCACTCTCAACGAGTATGGCTCGGTAATTGATGATGCCGCTGTCACCTGGGGCTCCGTCTACACCGCGCCGTCGAACGCGGACCCTCGTAGCACACACAAGGAACGTCACACTCGCTCACCCTCCAGAAGAATGTTCTCCGAACATTTGAGTCCATGCAGCTCCCCTTGCCTTTCTGAATCGCCTCGCACAGTGCGTCCGACAAAACACTTTTCGCTGCACTCAACACCACTGCACAACACCATATGCCTCCGCTGTCATAACTGGCGTCTCCAGGGGCAGCACTGATCTTCTTTTACAGATAAACATGAAACTCAGCACCCAAGCCGCTCCTTTCTAGTCCAAACTGGACGAAATAAATTTACCACAGTTACAAAGGAGCTCCCACTTCTAGCATGATCACGGCACAGACAAAAATATAGATAACGAAAGGAAGTAGGGCAGGTTCTGCATGCGCTCCGCATGCTCTCCTGTGAAGGTGTTACTTAATGACAGAAATGTTTAACTACCAACTCCGATATCTTAACACATAATCACATAGCAATGTTATTAGCTGCGGCATTACAATATTCTAACCAGTTCACAACTCCGTTTACGCCATTAGTCCGACTTAGCTTTCCGATCTCGCAGCGGATATCGGCCTTCATGAAAGTAAGTCTGGGACCCTTAGTCTGCTTTGAGACTCGCGAGGGCTCGTGGCAGGAGCCTCTCCTGGCGTTATCTGCGCGGCAACCTCGCGCGCTTCTTCTTCTTCTAGCAATGCATGAAGTAAATCCGGTGGCATTCCGGCCGTCACCTCTGGCGCCTGCCGAACAAATGCAGGGGAGGGCGTTTCTTGCGAACTATCTGCGCGCTCCGCTTCACTTCTGTCCCCATCAAAATCCGCGCTTTCCCTTTCCTCATTTCGTGAATACTGAACCGGTGCCGACTTGAGGCGATTTGCGTGTATCCTTATCAAGCGCCGGTTCACGTCTCGGACTCTGAAGTTTACCGGAGAAAGCTTCTCGACAACCTCGCACGGTCCACTCCACTTCGCCTTGAACTTACGAGCTAGCCCAATCTGCCTTTGGCAGTTTTCAATGTACAGTACTCACGGATTGAAATAGGACATTCGGAGCGCTAGCCTTGCAGTGCCACGCAGGCATGTGGTAAACCACAGGCCGGCTGATTGGCTACGGGAAGGAACAATTCTGCTTTGTAGATGTTCTCCCTCTCACGCCATACCACAATGCACCACCTTGGTTCCATGAGCGTCTACGGGCGGCGCTCCATGAAGCGACGGCCACGCGCTCCGAATGTCCTATTTCAATCCGTGAGTACTGTACACGCTGTCCCCCACATCAAACGGCGCGTCTCTAGCACTGCGATCGTGCACCTCCTTCCTGCGCTTCGCCGCTTTCCTTAAGGCCTCCTTTGCGATGTCCCTCGCCCCTTGCAAGCGCGATTCTAGCTCAACCTTATAGTCGTCCAGTGAAGCGTATGGGACACGACGGGGGCCCTCTGGCACTTCACTAGGCTGGTCCGGGTCTCGGCCGTAGAGAAGAAAGAATGGCGATTCGCCCGTGCTCTCGTGTGCTGCGGAATTGTAGGAAAACATTGCATACGGGAGCCACAAGTCCCAGTCCCGCTGGTCGCGCGAAACAAAATGCGACAGGAACCCGGCCACGGTTTGGTTCAGTCGCTCCACCGCGCCGTTGAGAGCCGGATGGTACGGTGTTGTCTGCTTCTTAGCGATCTTAAGCAGCTCGCAAAATCTCTTCATTAGCTGCGACACGAAGTTCGTTCCCCGATCTGTCAAGAGTTGCCTCGGGGGTCCATGTCGGAGCACGATCTGTTCGACAAATGCTCTTGCAACCGTGTCTGCCTTCTGATCTGGGAGTGCTACCGCTTCCGCGTATTTTTAAAGGTGATATACAAATACTAAAATGTACTTGTTTCCGGAAGTGGTCGTGGGCAATGGGCCCATTATGTCCATACCTGTCCGCTCGAAGGGAGCCGAAACATCAGGGAACGGCTGAATTGGAGCTGGTCTTCGTCCCTTGGGTGTTTTTCTTTCGAGACAGGAATGACACTTCGCACAGTAGTCTCTAACATCCTGTCGCATGCCACTCCAAAAGTGCAAACGCTCCACACGCCTGCGTGTCTTCGCTACGCCAAAATGACCGGCGCATGGCGCATCGTGAAACGCGCGAAGAACCCTTTCTGTCCACGACCGAGGTATGACGACTCTCTCCCAAGCGGTTTTCTATGGTCTCCCTTTCCTGGTTGGCCTCGTGCGCCGACACAGGGTGCCGTCTTTGCCAATGAAATAACCTAGCTGTTCGGGGTGAGACGGTGCGCCCTCTAAGTTTTCGATTATTCGCTTCAGGTCAGGATCTTTGCACTGCTCTGTGCGTAATTCGGCGGGGTCGACTACGGGGACAAACTCATCTATAGCTGCCACGGCAGCTGTGCGGCTGAGTGCATCAGCATTCAGATGTGTCTTTCCTGACTTGTGCTCCACTTCAAAGCAGTATTCCTGCAGGTGTAGATTCCATCTAGCGAGTCGCGAGCTAGGGTCCCTGACACTCATCACCCATTTCAGAGCATGGCAGTCTGTGACTAGCTTGAATTTGCGGTCGTAAAGGTAGCATCTGAAGTGCTTTACTGCCCAGACAACGGCGAGGCACTCCCTTTCCATAGCTCCGTACTTTTGCTCTGTGGGGCTCAGCTGTCGGCTAGCAAAAGCAACGGGATATTCTTTGCCCTCGATAACCTGAGATAGCACGGCACCAACTGCAAACTTTGACGCATCTGTGGCCATAGCGAAGGACAGATTAAAATCCGGGTGGCGCAACAGCGGTGCACTCATTAGCTTCCTTTTCAGGGCCCCAAAAGCATCCTCCGCGTTTTCGTCCCAGCGAAAGGCGACATTTTTGGCTGTTAAGGCGGTGAGCGGCTTAGCGAGCTTGGCGAACTCCTCTATGTGCCTTCGGTAGTAACCGATCAGGCCGAGAAACTGCCGGACCTGGCGGACGCTAGTCGGGGATGGAAAATCCGAGACACACCTTAGTTTCTCAGGGTCCGGTCGCACGCCGTCAGCTGAAACAATGTTCCCGAGGTATTTCACCTCGTTTTTGAGGAATTGGCACTTAGAGGGCTTCAGCTTGAGACCCTCTCCTCTTAGTCGCACCAAAACCTGCTCAATATCGCGCAAATGGTTCTCAAAACTGTCACTGTATATGATTATGTCATCCATATACACGAAGCACAGCCTCCCCAGAAGACCTGCCAGGATAACATCAGCGGTTCTCTGCCAGACAGCAGGGCTGTTGGCCAGACCCATCGGCATTCTTTTCCATTCATAGTGCCCTGAGGGCGTGTTGAATGCCGTTTTCTCGGCATCTGCCGGATCCATTGCTATCTGCCAGAATCCCGCCGCCATGTCCACTACCGTGAAGTACCTGGCAGAGCCCAGCTGAGAAAGCGTCTCCTGTATATTGGGGATGGGGTATGGATCGTAGCGAGGTACGGCATTTAGTTTTCGGTAGTCCATTACCAATCGATACGAGCCATCCGGCTTTTCCACCAATAGTGCTGGTGCTCCCCAGGGTGACTTTGAGTGTTCGACAATGCCACGATCAATCAGGTCCTGCACCTGCCGCTCCATCTCCTCACGTTGGGAGTAAGGAATCCTGTACGCACGCTGGTAAACGGGCGATGAAGTGCCGGTTTCTATCCTGTGCTTTATAACGTCACAGCAGCCCAAATCCAGGTTGGACGCGGCGAGTACCTCCGAGTAGTCGTCCAGCAAACCAGCCAGAGCCTCCCTCTCCCTGGATCTTACGTGAGAAAGATCGAATGACGCCTTTGGAGCAGCCGAAGGACTAGCATGCTCTACAGTTGCGAGTACCGTATCGGTGGGCTCACGTTTCTCTATCGCAGAGGTGAAGAAAGCCAATGTTTTGTTCTTGGGAAGGCTCAATGGCTGCTGGCTACAGTTAACCACCCGTAGGGGCACTCTGTGGGCGTCATTAACTGTCACGAGGCACTCGGCTGCCTTCAGGCCATTGCTGAGAGAGTCGACCGGCTCAAGCACTCCCACGGCGCCGCTCTCTACATCTGAAGGCACACACGCGTACAAAATGTGCTCTGACCAAGGAAGGATGACCGCCTCATCGACCAGCCTGACGGCAACACGCGAATATACCTTCTCCAATGATCCCACTGTTTGACGGGTGTCAATATCGGTAATGCGAATCTCAGCCCCCCTCCTGTTCAAAAACGGAACTTTTGAGCCGCCCGCATTAACCTCTTCTTCAGAGAATGAGACTACTACCTTCCCTTTTCTCAAAAAATCCTGCCCTAATATACCTGACACTCCGTTTGGCAGAGATACCGTGTCCGGGCATACGTAGCAGGGGTGCTCCAATGCAATTCCGCCGAGAGAGAAGTGTAACCGATAGAGTCCACTTATGCCAAGAGGATCCCCCGTTATGCCTACAAATTTGGTTGCCATACCACCAGACGCTTCTAACACCTCGCGGTCCCCCTTCCTTCGAAGCGTGTTAAAACTGCTCTCCTTAAGCAATGTCACCTTTGACCCGTATCTATCAACAATTCCATGCAGCAACCATTTAACTTGCAACGCACAACAGGGCATGCCTCGTCGGCCACGCAAACCACCACCACCTCATCATCCACTGCTCCCTCCCCATGCTCCTCAGGATGGGGAGGACCATCTAGTTTTTTGTCTCGGTATCTGGAGCCCCGCTGTAGGCTTGCTTAGGGCGTGTCTCGCCTGCTACTCTTTGTGGCTCCCCACGGCGCACATTTTGGCAGAACCTGGCGATGTGTCCGCGACCCTGGCAAGCGAAGCATACGATTTCTTCAAAATCTCGCATACCGCGCCTGTAGCTTTGTGGCGGTCTCCGGTTTCCCGCGAATGGGCGCTGTTGAGCGCGCGCTTCAACCTGGCGTTCCACCTGCTGAGATAGCAGATGTTCTAAGCGATCTAACCGCTCTGTCAAGAGAGCAACCTCAGGGTTGAGCACCGCTCTCTCTATGACGCGTACTCTCGCTGCGGCTGTCGTTAACGCCTCATTTCGTTCCTCATCCAATGCGGCCGCCACGGCTTGGTCGAAATTGCTCGGCTTGCGCGAGAGCACGAACCGGCGCACGGAGTCTTGTAGACCAGCCACGAACAAAGCGGTCATTTCCTCTTTAGGTAGATCCTCCGCGTATTTCTTCCTTAGCTGGTCTCCTTCCTCCTCCCTGCTTAACGTATCGCGTGCTAGGCGCTGAAGCCGCGACGCAAACGTTCGCACGTCCTCCCCTACCATCTGTCCGGCGTCACGGAACCTCTGTACCCGCACGTGACGTGGTTCAGTGTCGAAATGCTCAAACGCGAGCTTCTTAAATTCCGCAAATGATTTTGTGATTTTTACTTTTTCGTCTCGCCATGCAAAATCATGAGCACCTCCTGCCATCTTACACCTCGCCATTCCCAGCATTTGAGCATCGGACCATCCCCCCATTTTCCCAATGTCTTCTAGCATGGAAAAGAAATCGCAGATTGGAACCCCTGTCTTATCTCCTGTAAACGTCGGAATGACGCTTCCTAATGCCAGCATGCTTGCTCCGAGCGACGGCTGTGGAGTGGGAGCTCCTTCAGATACAGACATTTTTTTTTCACTCAAGCCCTCCGGTGCCTCAAGCCTCTCAAATGGGGGTAAAAGTCCCACAATCAGTCCCGTGATTCCCTTTTGATTACAATTTTGAAGTCATGAATGTCGCAGCATTCAGAGGACATTTGCTTTTGAGACCCCACTTCTGACACCAGTGTGATGACCCCTCATAATGCGCAGGTCCACACGGGACGGAGAGGCAAAGAGACACCGTATGGCTCAGTTTAAACAAACAGATATATTCAATAATTACACATGATTATGTTTATACATCAGAGGCTGGGGCGTCCGAGCTTACGTGCCGACGACTTCATGGGGACGATGTAGGGGCTCCGGAGTTGAGCTCGAACGGTTGCTGGCAGAAGCTGCACGCCGTCGGGCTTCGGCGCTGAAGGCCCCCTTGGCGAACGATGTCGTCCTGAGCGTGGCTTCTTCGGTACTCCTTGTCGATTTTTATATCCTCTTATCCCCACACTCCCTAGGGTGAGGACGCCCACGCCGGAGTGGGGGGGGGGGGGGCCTAGGGCTTTCACTTGGGCGCACAAACACACCACCGCACTTATGGTCTCGCCCCCCTCACGTGTTGAGTCCGAGGGAAAGAAGGTTGTCGTCGAGGTAGCGCATAGCGTCGGCTGTGGTAAGGCGCGCTCTGGCCCGCTGACTGTTCCCGCGGGTCACCGGCCTCCGTTCTCCATCAAATGACACTCGCCCCTCAAGGCCGGAACGCGAGGTCACTAAAAGGCCGGCAAAGTGGTCCCTTCTCCTGGGATGTGCTCGGGAGGGTTGATTTATGATGCCCGCCGTCTTGACACGGGGCCAGGCCCGCCGAAACGAGGCCCTATTGTCCCCGGGACGGCCACGGCAATTGGGGAAGATAACGCCCGTCTCCCCGAGGCGGCGGCGGCGGCGGCGTTCGACTCGTGCCGACACTATGGAAAGGGGGTCCGGTTGTGCTTAAGCCCCTTCGTTCTGGTCGTTCACTCTCAACGAGTATGGCTCGGTAATTGATGATGCCGCTGTCACCTGGGGCTCCGTCTACACCGCGCCGTCGAACGCGGACCCTCGTAGCACACACAAGGAACGTCACACTCGCTCACCCTCCAGAAGAATGTTCTCCGAACATTTGAGTCCATGCAGCTCCCCTTGTCTTTCTGAATCGCCTCGCACAGTGCGTCCGACAAAACACTTTTCGCTGCACTCAACACCACTGCACAACACCATATGCCTCCGCTGTCATAACTGGCGTCTCCAGGGGCAGCACTGATCTTATTTTACAGATAAACATGAAACTCAGCACCCAAGCCGCTCCTTTCTTGTCCAAACTGGACGAAATAAATTTACCACAGTTACAAAGGAGCTCCCACTTCTAGCATGATCACGGCACAGACAAAAATATAGATAACGAAAGGAAGTAGGGCAGGTTCTGCATGCGCTCCGCATGCTCTCCTGTGAAGGTGTTACTTAATGACAGAAAGGTTTAACTACCAACTCCGATATCTTAACACATAATCACATAGCAATGTTATTAGCTGCGGCATTACACTATTCTAACCAGTTCACAACTCCGTTTACGCCATTAGTCCGACTTAGCTTTCCGATCTCGCAGCGGATATCGGCCTTCATGAAAGTAAGTCTGTGACCCTTAGTCTGCTTTGAGACTCGCGAGGGCTCGTGGCAGGAGCCTCTCCTGGCGTTATCTGCGCGGCAAACCTCGCGCGCTTCTTCTTCTTCTAGCAATGCGTGAAGTAAATCCGGTGGCATTCCGGCCGTCACCTCTGGCGCCTGCCGAACAAATGCAGGAGAGGGCGTTTCTTGCGAACTATCTGCGCGCTCCGCTTCACATCTGTCCCCATCAAAATCCGCGCTTTCCCTTTCCTCATTTCGTGAATACTGAACCGGTGCCGACTTGAGGCGATTTGCGTGTATCCTTATCAAGCGCCGGTTCACGTCTCGGACTCTGAAGTTTACCGGAGAAAGCTTCTCGACAACCTCGCACGGTCCTCTCCACTTCGTCTGGAACTTACGAGCTAGCCCAATCTGCCTTTGGCAGTTTTCAATGTACACGCTGTCCCCCACATCAAACGGCGCGTCTCTAGCACTGCGATCGTGCACCTCCTTCCTGCGCCTCGCCGCTTTCCTTAAGGCCTCCTTTGCGATGTCCCTCGCCCCTTGCAAGCGCGATTCTAGCTCAACCTTATAGTCGTCCAGTGAAGCGTATGGGACACGACGGGGGCCCTCTGGCACTTCACTAGGCTGGTCCGGGTCTCGGCCGTAGAGAAGAAAGAATGGCGATTCGCCCGTGCTCTCGTGTGCTGCGGAATTGTAGGAAAACATTGCATACGGGAGCCACAAGTCCCAGTCCCGCTGGTCGCGCGAAACAAAATGCGACAGGAACCCGGCCACGGTTTGGTTCAGTCGCTCCACCGCGCCGTTGAGAGCCGGATGGTACGGTGTTGTCTGCTTCTTAGCGATCTTAAGCAGCTCGCAAAATCTCTTCATTAGCTGCGACACGAAGTTCGTTCCCCGATCTGTCAAGAGTTGCCTCGGGGGTCCATGTCGGAGCACGATCTGTTCGACAAATGCTCTTGCAACCGTGTCTGCCTTCTGATCTGGGAGTGCTACCGCTTCCGCGTATTTTTAAAGGTGATCTACAAATACTAAAATGTACTTGTTTCCGGAAGTGGTCGTGGGCAATGGGCCCATTATGTCCATACCTGTCCGCTCGAAGGGAGCCGAAACATCAGGGAACGGCTGAATTGGAGCTGGTCTTCGTCCCTTGGGTGTTTTTCTTTCGAGACAGGAATGACACTTCGCACAGTAGTCTCTAACATCCTGTCGCATGCCACTCCAAAAGTACAAACGCTCCACACGCCTGCGTGTCTTCGCTACGCCAAAATGACCGGCCCATGGCGCATCGTGAAACGCGCGAAGAACCCTTTCTGTCCACGACCGAGGTATGACGACTCTCTCCCAAGCGGTTTTCTATGGTCTCCCTTTCCTGGTTGGCCTCGTGCGCCGACACAGGGTGCCGTCTTTGCCAACGAAATAACCTAGCTGTTCGGGGTGAGACGGTGCGCCCTCTAAGCTTTCGATTATTCGCTTCAGGTCAGGATCTTTGCACTGCTCTGTGCGTAATTCGGCGGGGTCGACTACGGGGACAAACTCATCTATAGCTGCCACGGCAGCTGTGCGGCTGAGTGCATCAGCATTCAGATGTGTCTTTCCTGACTTGTGCTCCACTTCAAAGCAGTATTCCTGCAGGTGTAGATTCCATCTAGCAAGTCGCGAGCTATGGTCCCTGACACTCATCACCCATTTTAGAGGATGGCAGTCTGTGACTAGCTTGAATTTGCGGTCGTAAAGGTAGCATCTGAAGTGCTTTACTGCCCAGACAACGTCGAGGCACTCCCTTTCCGTAGCTCCGTACTTTTGCTCTGTGGGGCTCAGCTGTCGGCTAGCAAAAGCAACGGGATATTCTTTGCCCTCGATAACCTGAGATAGCACGGCACCAACTGCAAACTTTGACGCATCTGTGGCCATAGCGAAGGACAGATTAAAATCCGGGTGGCGCAACAGCGGTGCACTCATTAGCTTCCTTTTCAGGGCCCCAAAAGCATCCTCCGCGTTTTCGTCCCAGCGAAAGGCGACATTTTTGGCTGTTAAGGCGGTGAGCGGCTTAGCGAGCTTGGCGAACTCCTCTATGTGCCTTCGGTAGTAACCGATCAGGCCGAGAAACTGCCGGACCTGGCGGACGCTAGTCGGGGATGGAAAATCCGAGACACACCTTAGTTTCTCAGGGTCCGGTCGCACGCCGTCAGCTGAAACAATGTTCCCGAGGTATTTCACCTCGTTTTTGAGGAATTGGCACTTAGAGGGCTTCAGCTTGAGACCCTCTCCTCTTAGTCGCACCAAAACCTGCTCAATATCGCGCAAATGGTTCTCAAAACTGTCACTGTATATGATTATGTCATCCATATACACGAAGCACAGCCTCCCCAGAAGACCTGCCAGGATAACATCAGCGGTTCTCTGCCAGACAGCAGGGCTGTTGGCCAGACCCATCGGCATTCTTTTCCATTCATAGTGCCCTGAGGGCGTGTTGAATGCCGTTTTCTCGGCATCTGCCGGATCCATTGCTATCTGCCAGAATCCCGCCGCCATGTCCACTACCGTGAAGTACCTGGCAGAGCCCAGCTGAGAAAGCGTCTCCTGTATATTGGGGATGGGGTATGGATCGTAGCGAGGTACGGCATTTAGTTTTCGGTAGTCCATTACCAATCGATACGAGCCATCCGGCTTTTCCACCAATAGTGCTGGTGCTCCCCAGGGTGACTTTGAGTGTTCGACAATGCCACGATCAATCAGGTCCTGCACCTGCCGCTCCATCTCCTCACGTTGGGAGTAAGGAATCCTGTACGCACGCTGGTAAACGGGCGATGAAGTGCCGGTTTCTATCCTGTGCTTTATAACGTCACAGCAGCCCAAATCCAGGTTGGACGCGGCGAGTACCTCCGAGTAGTCGTTCAGCAAACCAGCCAGAGCCTCCCTCTCCCTGGATCTTACGTGAGAAAGATCGAATGACGCCTTTGGAGCAGCCGAAGGACTAGCATGCTCTACAGTTGCGAGTACCGTATCGGTGGGCTCACGTTTCTCTATCGCAGAGGTGAAGAAAGCCAATGTTTTGTTCTTGGGAAGGCTCAATGGCTGCTGGCTACAGTTAACCACCCGTAGGGGCACTCTGTGGGCGTCATTAACTGTCACGAGGCACTCGGCTGCCTTCAGGCCATTGCTGAGAGAGTCGACCGGCTCAAGCACTCCCACGGCGCCGCTCTCTACATCTGAAGGCACACACGCGTACAAAATGTGCTCTGACCAAGGAAGGATGACCGCCTCATCGACCAGCCTGATGGCAACACGCGAATATACCTTCTCCAATGATCCCACTGTTTGACGGGTGTCAATATCGGTAATGCGAATCTCAGCCCCCCTCCTGTTCAAAAACGGAACTTTTGAGCCGCCCGCATTAACCTCTTCTTCAGAGAATGAGACTACTACCTTCCCTTTTCTCAAAAAATCCTGCCCTAATATACCTGACACTCCGTTTGGCAGAGATACCGTGTCCGGGCATACGTAGCAGGGGTGCTCCAATGCAATTCCGCCGAGAGAGAAGTGTAACCGATAGAGTCCACTTATGCCAAGAGGATCCCCCGTTATGCCTACAAATTTGGTTGCCATACCACCAGACGCTTCTAACACCTCGCGGTCCCCCTTCCTTCGAAGCGTGTTAAAACTGCTCTCCTTAAGCAATGTCACCTTTGACCCGTATCTATCAACAATTCCATGCAGCAACCATTTAACTTGCAACGCACAACAGGGCATGCCTCGTCGGCCACGCAAACCACCACCACCTCATCATCCACTGCTCCCTCCCCATGCTCCTCAGGATGGGGAGGACCATCTAGTTTTTTGTCTCGGTATCTGGAGCCCCGCTGTAGGCTTGCTTAGGGCGTGTCTCGCCTGCTACTCTTTGTGGCTCCCCACGGCGCACATTTTGGCAGAACCTGGCGATGTGTCCGCGACCCTGGCAAGCGAAGCATACGATTTCTTCAAAATCTCGCATACCGCGCCTGTAGCTTTGTGGCGGTCTCCGGTTTCCCGCGAATGGGCGCTGTTGAGCGCGCGCTTCAACCTGGCGTTCCACCTGCTGAGATAGCAGATGTTCTAAGCGATCTAACCGCTCTGTCAAGAGAGCAACCTCAGGGTTGAGCACCGCTCTCTCTATGACGCGTACTCTCGCTGCGGCTGTCGTTAACGCCTCATTTCGTTCCTCATCCAATGCGGCCGCCACGGCTTGGTCGAAATTGCTCGGCTTGCGCGAGAGCACGAACCGGCGCACGGAGTCTTGTAGACCAGCCACGAACAAAGCGGTCATTTCCTCTTTAGGTAGATCCTCCGCGTATTTCTTCCTTAGCTGGTCTCCTTCCTCCTCCCTGCTTAACGTATCGCGTGCTAGGCGCTGAAGCCGCGACGCAAACGTTCGCACGTCCTCCCCTACCATCTGTCCGGCGTCACGGAACCTCTGTACCCGCACGTGACGTGGTTCAGTGTCGAAATGCTCAAACGCGAGCTTCTTAAATTCCGCAAATGATTTTGTGATTTTTACTTTTTCGTCTCGCCATGCAAAATCATGAGCACCTCCTGCCATCTTACACCTCGCCATTCCCAGCATTTGAGCATCGGACCATCCCCCCATTTTCCCAATGTCTTCTAGCATGGAAAAGAAATCGCAGATTGGAACCCCTGTCTTATCTCCTGTAAACGTCGGAATGACGCTTCCTAATGCCAGCATGCTTGCTCCGAGCGACGGCTGTGGAGTGGGAGCTCCTTCAGATACAGACATTTTTTTTTCACTCAAGCCCTCCGGTGCCTCAAGCCTCTCAAATGGGGGTAAAAGTCCCACAATCAGTCCCGTGATTCCCTTTTGATTACAATTTTGAAGTCATGAATGTCGCAGCATTCAGAGGACATTTGCTTTTGAGACCCCACTTCTGACACCAGTGTGATGACCCCTCATAATGCGCAGGTCCACACGGGACGGAGAGGCAAAGAGACACCGTATGGCTCAGTTTAAACAAACAGATATATTCAATAATTACACATGATTATGTTTATACATCAGAGGCTGGGGCGTCCGAGCTTACGTGCCGACGACTTCATGGGGACGATGTAGGGGCTCCGGAGTTGAGCTCGAACGGTTGCTGGCAGAAGCTGCACGCCGTCGGGCTTCGGCGCTGAAGGCCCCCTTGGCGAACGATGTCGTCCTGAGCGTGGCTTCTTCGGTACTCCTTGTCGATTTTTATATCCTCTTATCCCCACACTCCCTAGGGTGAGGACGCCCACGCCGGAGTGGGGGGGGGGGGGGGCCTAGGGCTTTCACTTGGGCGCACAAACACACCACCGCACTTATGGTCTCGCCCCCCTCACGTGTTGAGTCCGAGGGAAAGAAGGTTGTCGTCGAGGTAGCGCATAGCGTCGGCTGTGGTAAGGCGCGCTCTGGCCCGCTGACTGTTCCCGCGGGTCACCGGCCTCCGTTCTCCATCAAATGACACTCGCCCCTCAAGGCCGGAACGCGAGGTCACTAAAAGGCCGGCAAAGTGGTCCCTTCTCCTGGGATGTGCTCGGGAGGGTTGATTGATGATGCCCGCCGTCTTGACACGGGGCCAGGCCCGCCGAAACGAGGCCCTATTGTCCCCGGGACGGCCACGGCAATTGGGGAAGATAACGCCCGTCTCCCCGAGGCGGCGGCGGCGGCGGCGTTCGACTCGTGCCGACACTATGGAAAGGGGGTCCGGTTGTGCTTAAGCCCCTTCGTTCTGGTCGTTCACTCTCAACGAGTATGGCTCGGTAATTGATGATGCCGCTGTCACCTGGGGCTCCGTCTACACCGCGCCGTCGAACGCGGACCCTCGTAGCACACACAAGGAACGTCACACTCGCTCACCCTCCAGAAGAATGTTCTCCGAACATTTGAGTCCATGCAGCTCCCCTTGTCTTTCTGAATCGCCTCGCACAGTGCGTCCGACAAAACACTTTTCGCTGCACTCAACACCACTGCACAACACCATATGCCTCCGCTGTCATAACTGGCGTCTCCAGGGGCAGCACTGATCTTATTTTACAGATAAACATGAAACTCAGCACCCAAGCCGCTCCTTTCTTGTCCAAACTGGACGAAATAAATTTACCACAGTTACAAAGGAGCTCCCACTTCTAGCATGATCACGGCACAGACAAAAATATAGATAACGAAAGGAAGTAGGGCAGGTTCTGCATGCGCTCCGCATGCTCTCCTGTGAAGGTGTTACTTAATGACAGAAAGGTTTAACTACCAACTCCGATATCTTAACACATAATCACATAGCAATGTTATTAGCTGCGGCATTACACTATTCTAACCAGTTCACAACTCCGTTTACGCCATTAGTCCGACTTAGCTTTCCGATCTCGCAGCGGATATCGGCCTTCATGAAAGTAAGTCTGTGACCCTTAGTCTGCTTTGAGACTCGCGAGGGCTCGTGGCAGGAGCCTCTCCTGGCGTTATCTGCGCGGCAAACCTCGCGCGCTTCTTCTTCTTCTAGCAATGCGTGAAGTAAATCCGGTGGCATTCCGGCCGTCACCTCTGGCGCCTGCCGAACAAATGCAGGAGAGGGCGTTTCTTGCGAACTATCTGCGCGCTCCGCTTCACATCTGTCCCCATCAAAATCCGCGCTTTCCCTTTCCTCATTTCGTGAATACTGAACCGGTGCCGACTTGAGGCGATTTGCGTGTATCCTTATCAAGCGCCGGTTCACGTCTCGGACTCTGAAGTTTACCGGAGAAAGCTTCTCGACAACCTCGCACGGTCCTCTCCACTTCGTCTGGAACTTACGAGCTAGCCCAATCTGCCTTTGGCAGTTTTCAATGTACACGCTGTCCCCCACATCAAACGGCGCGTCTCTAGCACTGCGATCGTGCACCTCCTTCCTGCGCCTCGCCGCTTTCCTTAAGGCCTCCTTTGCGATGTCCCTCGCCCCTTGCAAGCGCGATTCTAGCTCAACCTTATAGTCGTCCAGTGAAGCGTATGGGACACGACGGGGGCCCTCTGGCACTTCACTAGGCTGGTCCGGGTCTCGGCCGTAGAGAAGAAAGAATGGCGATTCGCCCGTGCTCTCGTGTGCTGCGGAATTGTAGGAAAACATTGCATACGGGAGCCACAAGTCCCAGTCCCGCTGGTCGCGCGAAACAAAATGCGACAGGAACCCGGCCACGGTTTGGTTCAGTCGCTCCACCGCGCCGTTGAGAGCCGGATGGTACGGTGTTGTCTGCTTCTTAGCGATCTTAAGCAGCTCGCAAAATCTCTTCATTAGCTGCGACACGAAGTTCGTTCCCCGATCTGTCAAGAGTTGCCTCGGGGGTCCATGTCGGAGCACGATCTGTTCGACAAATGCTCTTGCAACCGTGTCTGCCTTCTGATCTGGGAGTGCTACCGCTTCCGCGTATTTTTAAAGGTGATCTACAAATACTAAAATGTACTTGTTTCCGGAAGTGGTCGTGGGCAATGGGCCCATTATGTCCATACCTGTCCGCTCGAAGGGAGCCGAAACATCAGGGAACGGCTGAATTGGAGCTGGTCTTCGTCCCTTGGGTGTTTTTCTTTCGAGACAGGAATGACACTTCGCACAGTAGTCTCTAACATCCTGTCGCATGCCACTCCAAAAGTACAAACGCTCCACACGCCTGCGTGTCTTCGCTACGCCAAAATGACCGGCCCATGGCGCATCGTGAAACGCGCGAAGAACCCTTTCTGTCCACGACCGAGGTATGACGACTCTCTCCCAAGCGGTTTTCTATGGTCTCCCTTTCCTGGTTGGCCTCGTGCGCCGACACAGGGTGCCGTCTTTGCCAACGAAATAACCTAGCTGTTCGGGGTGAGACGGTGCGCCCTCTAAGCTTTCGATTATTCGCTTCAGGTCAGGATCTTTGCACTGCTCTGTGCGTAATTCGGCGGGGTCGACTACGGGGACAAACTCATCTATAGCTGCCACGGCAGCTGTGCGGCTGAGTGCATCAGCATTCAGATGTGTCTTTCCTGACTTGTGCTCCACTTCAAAGCAGTATTCCTGCAGGTGTAGATTCCATCTAGCAAGTCGCGAGCTATGGTCCCTGACACTCATCACCCATTTTAGAGGATGGCAGTCTGTGACTAGCTTGAATTTGCGGTCGTAAAGGTAGCATCTGAAGTGCTTTACTGCCCAGACAACGTCGAGGCACTCCCTTTCCGTAGCTCCGTACTTTTGCTCTGTGGGGCTCAGCTGTCGGCTAGCAAAAGCAACGGGATATTCTTTGCCCTCGATAACCTGAGATAGCACGGCACCAACTGCGAACTTTGACGCATCTGTGGCCATAACGAAGGACAGATTAAAATCCGGGTGGCGCAACAGCGGTGCACTCATTAGCTTCCTTTTCAGGGCCCCAAAAGCATCCTCCGCGTTTTCGTCCCAGCGAAAGGCGACATGTTTGGCTGTTAAGGCGGTGAGCGGCTTAGCGAGCTTGGCGAACTCCTCTATGTGCCTTCGGTAGTAACCGATCAGGCCGAGAAACTGCCGGACCTGGCGGACGCTAGTCGGGGATGGAAAATCCGAGACACGCCTTAGTTTCTCAGGGTCCGGTCGCACGCCGTCAGCTGAAACAATGTTCCCGAGGTATTTCACCTCGTTTTTGAGGAATTGGCACTTAGAGGGCTTCAGCTTGAGACCCACTCCTCTTAGTCGCACCAAAACCTGCTCAATATCGCGCAAATCGTTCTCAAAACTGTCACTGTATATGATTATGTCATCCATATACACGAAGCACAGCCTCCCCAGAAGACCTGCCAGGATAACATCAGCGGTTCTCTGCCAGACAGCAGGGCTGTTGGCCAGACCCATCGGCATTCTTTTCCATTCATAGTGCCCTGAGGGCGTGTTGAATGCCGTTTTCTCGGCATCTGCCGGATCCATTGCTATCTGCCAGAATCCCGCCGCCATGTCCACTACCGTGAAGTACCTGGCAGAGCCCAGCTGAGAAAGCGTCTCCTGTATATTGGGGATGGGGTATGGATCGATGCGAGGTACGGCATTTAGTTTTCGGTAGTCCACTACCAATCGATACGAGCCATCCGGCTTTTCCACCAATAGTGCTGGTGCTCCCCAGGGTGACTTTGAGTGTTCGACAATGCCACGATCAATCAGGTCCTGCACCTGCCGCTCCATCTCCTCACGTTGGGAGTAAGAAATCCTGTACGCACGCTGGTAAACGGGCGATGAAGTGCCGGTTTCTATCCTGTGCTTTATAACGCCACAGCAGCCCAAATCCAGGTTGGACGCGGCGAATACCTCCGAGTAGTCGTTCAGCAAACCAGCCAGAGCCTCCCTCTCCCTGGATCTTACGTGAGAAAGATCGAATGAGGCCTTTGGAGCAGCCGAAGGACTAGCATGCTCTACAGTTGCGAGTACCGTATCGGTGGGCTCACGTTTCTCTATCGCAGAGGTGAAGAAAGCCAATGGTTTGTTCTTTGGAAGGCTCAGTGGCTGCTGGCTACAGTTAACCACCCGTAGGGGCACTCTGTGGGCGTCATCAACTGTCATGAGGCACGCGGCTGCCTTCAGGCCATTGCTGAGAGAGTCGACCGGCTCAAGCACTCCCACGGCGCCGCTCTCTACATCTGAAGGCACACACGCGTACAAAATGTGCTCTGACCAAGGAAGGATGACCGCCACATCGACCAGCCTGACGGCAACACGCGAATATACCTTCTCCAATGATCCCACTGTTTGACGGGTGTCAATATCGGTAATGCGAATCTCAGCCCCTCTCCTGTTCAAAAACGGAACTTTTGAGCCGCCCGCATTAACCTCTTCCTCAGAGAATGAGACTACTACCTTCCCTTTTCTCAAAAATTCCTGCCCTAATATACCTGACACTCCGTTTGGCAGAGATACCGTGTCCGGGCATACGTAGCAGGGGTGCTCTAATGCAATTCCGCCGAGAGAGAAGTGTAACCGGTAGAGTCCACTTATGCCAAGAGGATCCCCGTTATGCCTACAAATTTGGTTGCCATACCACCAGACGCTTCTAACACCTCGCGGTCCCCCTTCCTTCGAAGCGTGTTAAAACTGCTCTCCTTAAGCAATGTCACCTTTGACCCCGTATCTATCAACAATTCCATGCAGCAACCATTTAACTTGCAACGCACAACAGGGCATGCCTCGTCGGCCACGCAAACCACCACCACCTCATCATCCACTGCTCCCTCCCCATGCTCCTCAGGATGGGGAGGACCATCTAGTTTTTTGTCTCGGTATCTGGAGCCCCGCTGTAGGCTTGCTTAGGGCGTGTCTCGCCTGCTTATCTTTGTGGCTCCCCACGGTGCACGTTTTGGCAGAACCTGGCGATGTGTCCGCGACCCTGGCAAGCGAAGCATACGATTTCTTCAAAATCTCGCATACCGCGCCTGTAGCTTTGTGGCGGTCTCCGGTTTCCCGCGAATGGGCGCTGTTGAGCGCGCGCTTCAACCTGGCGTTCCACATGCTGAGATAGCAGATGTTCTAAGCGATCTAACCGCTCTGTCAAGAGAGCAACCTCAGGGTTGAGCACCGCTCTCTCTATGACGCGTACTCTCGCTGCGGCTGTCGTTAACGCCTCATTTCGTTCCTCATCCAATGCGGCCGCCACGGCTTGGTCGAAATTGCTCGGCTTGCGCGAGAGCACGAACCGGCGCACGGGATCTTGTAGACCAGCCACGAACAAAGCGGTCATTTCCTCTTTAAGTAGATCCTCCGCGTATTTCTTCCTTAGCTGGTCTCCTTCCTCCTCCCTGCTTAACGTATCGCGTGCTAGGCGCTGAAGCCGCGACGCAAACGTTCGCACGTCCTCCCCTACCATCTGTCCGGCGTCACGGAACCTCTGTACCCGCACGTGACGTGGTTCAGTGTCGAAATGCTCAAACGCGAGCTTCTTAAATTCCGCAAATGATTTTGTGATTTTTACTTTTTCGTCTCGCCATGCAAAATCATGAGCAGCTCCTGCCATCTTACACCTCGCCATTCCCAGCATTTGAGCATCGGACCATCCCCCCATTTTCCCAATGTCTTCTAGCATGGAAAAGAAATCGCAGATTGGAACCCCTGTCTTTATATCTGTTTGTTTAAACTGAGCCATACGGTGTCTCTTTGCCTCTCCGTCCCGTGTGGACCTGCGCATTATGGGGGGTCGTCACACTGATGTCAAAAGTGGGGTCTCAAAAGCAAATGTCCTCTGAATGCTGCGACATCCGTGACTTCAAAATTGTAATCAATCCTGTAAACGTCGGAATGACGCTTCCTAATGCCAGCATGCTTGCTCCGAGCGACGGCTGTGGAGTGGGAGCTCCTTCAGATACAGACATTTTTTATTCACTCAAGCCCTCCGGTGCCTCAAGCCTCTCAAATGGGGGTAAAAGTCCCACAATCAGTCCCGTGATTCCCTTTTGATTACAATTTTGAAGTCATGAATGTCGCAGCATTCAGAGGACATTTGCTTTTGAGACCCCACTTCTGACACCAGTGTGATGACCCATCATAATGCGCAGGTCCACACGGGACGGAGAGGCAAAGAGACACCGTATGGCTCAGTTTAAACAAACAGATATATTCAATAATTACACATGATTATGTTTATACATCAGAGGCTGGGGCGTCCGAGCTTACGTGCCGACGACTTTATGGGGACGATGGAGGGGCTCCGGAGTTGAGCTCGAACGGTTGCTGGCAGAAGCTGCACGCCGTCGGGCTTCGGCGCTGAAGGCCCCCTTGGCGAACGATGTCGTCCTGAGCGTGGCTTCTTCGGTACTCCTTGTCGATTTTTATATCCTCTTATCCCCACACTCCCTAGGGTGAGCACGCCCACGTCGGAGTGGGGGGGGGGGCCTAGGGCTTTCACTTGGGCGCACAAACACACCACCGCACTTATGGTCTCGCCCCCCTCACGTGTTGAGTCCGAGGGAAAGAAGGTTGTCGTCGAGGTAGAGCATAGCGTCGGCTGTGGTAAGGCGCGCTCTGGCCCGCTGACTGTTCCCGCGGGTCACCGGCCTCCGTTCTCCATCAAATGACACTCGCCCCTCAAGGCCGGAACGCGAGGTCACTAAAAGGCCGGGAAAGTGGTCCCTTGTCCTGGGATGTGCTCGGGAGGGTTGATTTATGATGCCCGCCGTCTTGACACGGGGCCAGGCCCGCCGAAACGAGGCCCTATTGTCCCCGGGACGGCCACGGCAATTGGGGAAGATAACGCCCGTCTCCCCGAGGCGGCGGCGGCGGCGGCGTTCGACTCGTGCCGACACTATGGAAAGGGGGTCCGGTTGTGCTTAAGCCCCTTCGTTCTGGTCGTTCACTCTCAACGAGTATGGCTCGGTAATTGATGATGCCGCTGTCACCTGGGGCTCCGTCTACACCGCGCCGTCGAACGCGGACCCTCGTAGCACACACAAGGAACGTCACACTCGCTCACCCTCCAGAAGAATGTTCTCCGAACATTTGAGTCCATGCAGCTCCCCTTGCCTTTCTGAATCGCCTCGCACAGTGCGTCCGACAAAACACTTTTCGCTGCACTCAACACCACTGCACAACACCATATGCCTCCGCTGTCATAACTGGCGTCTCCAGGGGCAGCACTGATCTTCTTTTACAGATAAACATGAAACTCAGCACCCAAGCCGCTCCTTTCTAGTCCAAACTGGACGAAATAAATTTACCACAGTTACAAAGGAGCTCCCACTTCTAGCATGATCACGGCACAGACAAAAATATAGATAACGAAAGGAAGTAGGGCAGGTTCTGCATGCGCTCCGCATGCTCTCCTGTGAAGGTGTTACTTAATGACAGAAATGTTTAACTACCAACTCCGATATCTTAACACATAATCACATAGCAATGTTATTAGCTGCGGCATTACAATATTCTAACCAGTTCACAACTCCGTTTACGCCATTAGTCCGACTTAGCTTTCCGATCTCGCAGCGGATATCGGCCTTCATGAAAGTAAGTCTGGGACCCTTAGTCTGCTTTGAGAATCGCGAGGGCTCGTGGCAGGAGCCTCTCCTGGCGTTATCTGCGCGGCAACCTCGCGCGCTTCTTCTTCTTCTAGCAATGCATGAAGTAAATCCGGTGGCATTCCGGCCGTCACCTCTGGCGCCTGCCGAACAAATGCAGGGGAGGGCGTTTCTTGCGAACTATCTGCGCGCTCCGCTTCACTTCTGTCCCCATCAAAATCCGCGCTTTCCCTTTCCTCATTTCGTGAATACTGAACCGGTGCCGACTTGAGGCGATTTGCGTGTATCCTTATCAAGCGCCGGTTCACGTCTCGGACTCTGAAGTTTACCGGAGAAAGCTTCTCGACAACCTCGCACGGTCCACTCCACTTCGCCTTGAACTTACGAGCTAGCCCAATCTGCCTTTGGCAGTTTTCAATGTACAGTACTCACGGATTGAAATAGGACATTCGGAGCGCTAGCCTTGCAGTGCCACGCAGGCATGTGGTAAACCACAGGCCGGCTGATTGGCTACGGGAAGGAACAATTCTGCTTTGTAGATGTTCTCCCTCTCACGCCATACCACAATGCACCACCTTGGTTCCATGAGCGTCTACGGGCGGCGCTCCATGAAGCGACGGCCACGCGCTCCGAATGTCCTATTTCAATCCGTGAGTACTGTACACGCTGTCCCCCACATCAAACGGCGCGTCTCTAGCACTGCGATCGTGCACCTCCTTCCTGCGCTTCGCCGCTTTCCTTAAGGCCTCCTTTGCGATGTCCCTCGCCCCTTGCAAGCGCGATTCTAGCTCAACCTTATAGTCGTCCAGTGAAGCGTATGGGACACGACGGGGGCCCTCTGGCACTTCACTAGGCTGGTCCGGGTCTCGGCCGTAGAGAAGAAAGAATGGCGATTCGCCCGTGCTCTCGTGTGCTGCGGAATTGTAGGAAAACATTGCATACGGGAGCCACAAGTCCCAGTCCCGCTGGTCGCGCGAAACAAAATGCGACAGGAACCCGGCCACGGTTTGGTTCAGTCGCTCCACCGCGCCGTTGAGAGCCGGATGGTACGGTGTTGTCTGCTTCTTAGCGATCTTAAGCAGCTCGCAAAATCTCTTCATTAGCTGCGACACGAAGTTCGTTCCCCGATCTGTCAAGAGTTGCCTCGGGGGTCCATGTCGGAGCACGATCTGTTCGACAAATGCTCTTGCAACCGTGTCTGCCTTCTGATCTGGGAGTGCTACCGCTTCCGCGTATTTTTAAAGGTGATATACAAATACTAAAATGTACTTGTTTCCGGAAGTGGTCGTGGGCAATGGGCCCATTATGTCCATACCTGTCCGCTCGAAGGGAGCCGAAACATCAGGGAACGGCTGAATTGGAGCTGGTCTTCGTCCCTTGGGTGTTTTTCTTTCGAGACAGGAATGACACTTCGCACAGTAGTCTCTAACATCCTGTCGCATGCCACTCCAAAAGTGCAAACGCTCCACACGCCTGCGTGTCTTCGCTACGCCAAAATGACCGGCGCATGGCGCATCGTGAAACGCGCGAAGAACCCTTTCTGTCCACGACCGAGGTATGACGACTCTCTCCCAAGCGGTTTTCTATGGTCTCCCTTTCCTGGTTGGCCTCGTGCGCCGACACAGGGTGCCGTCTTTGCCAATGAAATAACCTAGCTGTTCGGGGTGAGACGGTGCGCCCTCTAAGTTTTCGATTATTCGCTTCAGGTCAGGATCTTTGCACTGCTCTGTGCGTAATTCGGCGGGGTCGACTACGGGGACAAACTCATCTATAGCTGCCACGGCAGCTGTGCGGCTGAGTGCATCAGCATTCAGATGTGTCTTTCCTGACTTGTGCTCCACTTCAAAGCAGTATTCCTGCAGGTGTAGATTCCATCTAGCGAGTCGCGAGCTAGGGTCCCTGACACTCATCACCCATTTCAGAGCATGGCAGTCTGTGACTAGCTTGAATTTGCGGTCGTAAAGGTAGCATCTGAAGTGCTTTACTGCCCAGACAACGGCGAGGCACTCCCTTTCCATAGCTCCGTACTTTTGCTCTGTGGGGCTCAGCTGTCGGCTAGCAAAAGCAACGGGATATTCTTTGCCCTCGATAACCTGAGATAGCACGGCACCAACTGCAAACTTTGACGCATCTGTGGCCATAGCGAAGGACAGATTAAAATCCGGGTGGCGCAACAGCGGTGCACTCATTAGCTTCCTTTTCAGGGCCCCAAAAGCATCCTCCGCGTTTTCGTCCCAGCGAAAGGCGACATTTTTGGCTGTTAAGGCGGTGAGCGGCTTAGCGAGCTTGGCGAACTCCTCTATGTGCCTTCGGTAGTAACCGATCAGGCCGAGAAACTGCCGGACCTGGCGGACGCTAGTCGGGGATGGAAAATCCGAGACACACCTTAGTTTCTCAGGGTCCGGTCGCACGCCGTCAGCTGAAACAATGTTCCCGAGGTATTTCACCTCGTTTTTGAGGAATTGGCACTTAGAGGGCTTCAGCTTGAGACCCTCTCCTCTTAGTCGCACCAAAACCTGCTCAATATCGCGCAAATGGTTCTCAAAACTGTCACTGTATATGATTATGTCATCCATATACACGAAGCACAGCCTCCCCAGAAGACCTGCCAGGATAACATCAGCGGTTCTCTGCCAGACAGCAGGGCTGTTGGCCAGACCCATCGGCATTCTTTTCCATTCATAGTGCCCTGAGGGCGTGTTGAATGCCGTTTTCTCGGCATCTGCCGGATCCATTGCTATCTGCCAGAATCCCGCCGCCATGTCCACTACCGTGAAGTACCTGGCAGAGCCCAGCTGAGAAAGCGTCTCCTGTATATTGGGGATGGGGTATGGATCGTAGCGAGGTACGGCATTTAGTTTTCGGTAGTCCATTACCAATCGATACGAGCCATCCGGCTTTTCCACCAATAGTGCTGGTGCTCCCCAGGGTGACTTTGAGTGTTCGACAATGCCACGATCAATCAGGTCCTGCACCTGCCGCTCCATCTCCTCACGTTGGGAGTAAGGAATCCTGTACGCACGCTGGTAAACGGGCGATGAAGTGCCGGTTTCTATCCTGTGCTTTATAACGTCACAGCAGCCCAAATCCAGGTTGGACGCGGCGAGTACCTCCGAGTAGTCGTTCAGCAAACCAGCCAGAGCCTCCCTCTCCCTGGATCTTACGTGAGAAAGATCGAATGACGCCTTTGGAGCAGCCGAAGGACTAGCATGCTCTACAGTTGCGAGTACCGTATCGGTGGGCTCACGTTTCTCTATCGCAGAGGTGAAGAAAGCCAATGTTTTGTTCTTGGGAAGGCTCAATGGCTGCTGGCTACAGTTAACCACCCGTAGGGGCACTCTGTGGGCGTCATTAACTGTCACGAGGCACTCGGCTGCCTTCAGGCCATTGCTGAGAGAGTCGACCGGCTCAAGCACTCCCACGGCGCCGCTCTCTACATCTGAAGGCACACACGCGTACAAAATGTGCTCTGACCAAGGAAGGATGACCGCCTCATCGACCAGCCTGACGGCAACACGCGAATATACCTTCTCCAATGATCCCACTGTTTGACGGGTGTCAATATCGGTAATGCGAATCTCAGCCCCCCTCCTGTTCAAAAACGGAACTTTTGAGCCGCCCGCATTAACCTCTTCTTCAGAGAATGAGACTACTACCTTCCCTTTTCTCAAAAAATCCTGCCCTAATATACCTGACACTCCGTTTGGCAGAGATACCGTGTCCGGGCATACGTAGCAGGGGTGCTCCAATGCAATTCCGCCGAGAGAGAAGTGTAACCGATAGAGTCCACTTATGCCAAGAGGATCCCCCGTTATGCCTACAAATTTGGTTGCCATACCACCAGACGCTTCTAACACCTCGCGGTCCCCCTTCCTTCGAAGCGTGTTAAAACTGCTCTCCTTAAGCAATGTCACCTTTGACCCGTATCTATCAACAATTCCATGCAGCAACCATTTAACTTGCAACGCACAACAGGGCATGCCTCGTCGGCCACGCAAACCACCACCACCTCATCATCCACTGCTCCCTCCCCATGCTCCTCAGGATGGGGAGGACCATCTAGTTTTTTGTCTCGGTATCTGGAGCCCCGCTGTAGGCTTGCTTAGGGCGTGTCTCGCCTGCTACTCTTTGTGGCTCCCCACGGCGCACATTTTGGCAGAACCTGGCGATGTGTTCGCGACCCTGGCAAGCGAAGCATACGATTTCTTCAAAATCTCGCATACCGCGCCTGTAGCTTTGTGGCGGTCTCCGGTTTCCCGCGAATGGGCGCTGTTGAGCGCGCGCTTCAACCTGGCGTTCCACCTGCTGAGATAGCAGATGTTCTAAGCGATCTAACCGCTCTGTCAAGAGAGCAACCTCAGGGTTGAGCACCGCTCTCTCTATGACGCGTACTCTCGCTGCGGCTGTCGTTAACGCCTCATTTCGTTCCTCATCCAATGCGGCCGCCACGGCTTGGTCGAAATTGCTCGGCTTGCGCGAGAGCACGAACCGGCGCACGGAGTCTTGTAGACCAGCCACGAACAAAGCGGTCATTTCCTCTTTAGGTAGATCCTCCGCGTATTTCTTCCTTAGCTGGTCTCCTTCCTCCTCCCTGCTTAACGTATCGCGTGCTAGGCGCTGAAGCCGCGACGCAAACGTTCGCACGTCCTCCCCTACCATCTGTCCGGCGTCACGGAACCTCTGTACCCGCACGTGACGTGGTTCAGTGTCGAAATGCTCAAACGCGAGCTTCTTAAATTCCGCAAATGATTTTGTGATTTTTACTTTTTCGTCTCGCCATGCAAAATCATGAGCACCTCCTGCCATCTTACACCTCGCCATTCCCAGCATTTGAGCATCGGACCATCCCCCCATTTTCCCAATGTCTTCTAGCATGGAAAAGAAATCGCAGATTGGAACCCCTGTCTTATCTCCTGTAAACGTCGGAATGACGCTTCCTAATGCCAGCATGCTTGCTCCGAGCGACGGCTGTGGAGTGGGAGCTCCTTCAGATACAGACATTTTTTTTTCACTCAAGCCCTCCGGTGCCTCAAGCCTCTCAAATGGGGGTAAAAGTCCCACAATCAGTCCCGTGATTCCCTTTTGATTACAATTTTGAAGTCATGAATGTCGCAGCATTCAGAGGACATTTGCTTTTGAGACCCCACTTCTGACACCAGTGTGATGACCCCTCATAATGCGCAGGTCCACACGGGACGGAGAGGCAAAGAGACACCGTATGGCTCAGTTTAAACAAACAGATATATTCAATAATTACACATGATTATGTTTATACATCAGAGGCTGGGGCGTCCGAGCTTACGTGCCGACGACTTCATGGGGACGATGTAGGGGCTCCGGAGTTGAGCTCGAACGGTTGCTGGCAGAAGCTGCACGCCGTCGGGCTTCGGCGCTGAAGGCCCCCTTGGCGAACGATGTCGTCCTGAGCGTGGCTTCTTCGGTACTCCTTGTCGATTTTTATATCCTCTTATCCCCACACTCCCTAGGGTGAGGACGCCCACGCCGGAGTGGGGGGGGGGGGGCCTAGGGCTTTCACTTGGGCGCACAAACACACCACCGCACTTATGGTCTCGCCCCCCTCACGTGTTGAGTCCGAGGGAAAGAAGGTTGTCGTCGAGGTAGCGCATAGCGTCGGCTGTGGTAAGGCGCGCTCTGGCCCGCTGACTGTTCCCGCGGGTCACCGGCCTCCGTTCTCCATCAAATGACACTCGCCCCTCAAGGCCGGAACGCGAGGTCACTAAAAGGCCGGCAAAGTGGTCCCTTCTCCTGGGATGTGCTCGGGAGGGTTGATTGATGATGCCCGCCGTCTTGACACGGGGCCAGGCCCGCCGAAACGAGGCCCTATTGTCCCCGGGACGGCCACGGCAATTGGGGAAGATAACGCCCGTCTCCCCGAGGCGGCGGCGGCGGCGGCGTTCGACTCGTGCCGACACTATGGAAAGGGGGTCCGGTTGTGCTTAAGCCCCTTCGTTCTGGTCGTTCACTCTCAACGAGTATGGCTCGGTAATTGATGATGCCGCTGTCACCTGGGGCTCCGTCTACACCGCGCCGTCGAACGCGGACCCTCGTAGCACACACAAGGAACGTCACACTCGCTCACCCTCCAGAAGAATGTTCTCCGAACATTTGAGTCCATGCAGCTCCCCTTGTCTTTCTGAATCGCCTCGCACAGTGCGTCCGACAAAACACTTTTCGCTGCACTCAACACCACTGCACAACACCATATGCCTCCGCTGTCATAACTGGCGTCTCCAGGGGCAGCACTGATCTTATTTTACAGATAAACATGAAACTCAGCACCCAAGCCGCTCCTTTCTTGTCCAAACTGGACGAAATAAATTTACCACAGTTACAAAGGAGCTCCCACTTCTAGCATGATCACGGCACAGACAAAAATATAGATAACGAAAGGAAGTAGGGCAGGTTCTGCATGCGCTCCGCATGCTCTCCTGTGAAGGTGTTACTTAATGACAGAAAGGTTTAACTACCAACTCCGATATCTTAACACATAATCACATAGCAATGTTATTAGCTGCGGCATTACACTATTCTAACCAGTTCACAACTCCGTTTACGCCATTAGTCCGACTTAGCTTTCCGATCTCGCAGCGGATATCGGCCTTCATGAAAGTAAGTCTGTGACCCTTAGTCTGCTTTGAGACTCGCGAGGGCTCGTGGCAGGAGCCTCTCCTGGCGTTATCTGCGCGGCAAACCTCGCGCGCTTCTTCTTCTTCTAGCAATGCATGAAGTAAATCCGGTGGCATTCCGGCCGTCACCTCTGGCGCCTGCCGAACAAATGCAGGAGAGGGCGTTTCTTGCGAACTATCTGCGCGCTCCGCTTCACATCTGTCCCCATCAAAATCCGCGCTTTCCCTTTCCTCATTTCGTGAATACTGAACCGGTGCCGACTTGAGGCGATTTGCGTGTATCCTTATCAAGCGCCGGTTCACGTCTCGGACTCTGAAGTTTACCGGAGAAAGCTTCTCGACAACCTCGCACGGTCCTCTCCACTTCGTCTGGAACTTACGAGCTAGCCCAATCTGCCTTTGGCAGTTTTCAATGTACACGCTGTCCCCCACATCAAACGGCGCGTCTCTAGGACTGCGATCGTGCACCTCCTTCCTGCGCTTCGCCGCTTTCCTTAAGGCCTCCTTTGCGATGTCCCTCGCCCCTTGCAAGCGCGATTCTAGCTCAACCTTATAGTCGTCCAGTGAAGCGTATGGGACACGACGGGGGCCCTCTGGCACTTCACTAGGCTGGTCCGGGTCTCGGCCGTAGAGAAGAAAGAATGGCGATTCGCCCGTGCTCTCGTGTGCTGCGGAATTGTAGGAAAACATTGCATACGGGAGCCACAAGTCCCAGTCCCGCTGGTCGCGCGAAACAAAATGCGACAGGAACCCGGCCACGGTTTGGTTCAGTCGCTCCACCGCGCCGTTGAGAGCCGGATGGTACGGTGTTGTCTGCTTCTTAGCGATCTTAAGCAGCTCGCAAAATCTCTTCATTAGCTGCGACACGAAGTTCGTTCCCCGATCTGTCAAGAGTTGCCTCGGGGGTCCATGTCGGAGCACGATCTGTTCGACAAATGCTCTTGCAACCGTGTCTGCCTTCTGATCTGGGAGTGCTACCGCTTCCGCGTATTTTTAAAGGTGATCTACAAATACTAAAATGTACTTGTTTCCGGAAGTGGTCGTGGGCAATGGGCCCATTATGTCCATACCTGTCCGCTCGAAGGGAGCCGAAACATCAGGGAACGGCTGAATTGGAGCTGGTCTTCGTCCCTTGGGTGTTTTTCTTTCGAGACAGGAATGACACTTCGCACAGTAGTCTCTAACATCCTGTCGCATGCCACTCCAAAAGTACAAACGCTCCACACGCCTGCGTGTCTTCGCTACGCCAAAATGACCGGCGCATGGCGCATCGTGAAACGCGCGAAGAACCCTTTCTGTCCACGACCGAGGTATGACGACTCTCTCCCAAGCGGTTTTCTATTGTCTCCCTTTCATGGTTGGCCTCGTGCGCCGACACAGGGTGCCGTCTTTGCCAATGAAATAACCTAGCTGTTCGGGGTGAGACGGTGCGCCCTCTAAGTTTTCGATTATTCGCTTCAGGTCAGGATCTTTGCACTGCTCTGTGCGTAATTCGGCGGGGTCGACTACGGGGACAAACTCATCTATAGCTGCCACGGCAGCTGTGCGGCTGAGTGCATCAGCATTCAGATGTGTCTTTCCTGACTTGTGCTCCACTTCAAAGCAGTATTCCTGCAGGTGTAGATTCCATCTAGCGAGTCGCGAGCTAGCGTCCCTGACACTCATCACCCATTTCAGAGGATGGCAGTCTGTGACTAGCTTGAATTTGCGGTCGTAAAGGTAGCATCTGAAGTGCTTTACTGCCCAGACAACGGCGAGGCACTCCCTTTCCGTAGCTCCGTACTTTTGCTCTGTGGGGCTCAGCTGTCGGCTAGCAAAAGCAACGGGATATTCTTTGCCCTCGATAACCTAAGATAGCACGGCACCAACTGCAAACTTTGACGCATCTGTGGCCATAGCGAAGGACAGATTAAAATCCGGGTGGCGCAACAGCGGTGCACTCATTAGCTTCCTTTTCAGGGCCCCAAAACCATCCTCCGCGTTTTCGTCCCAGCGAAAGGCGACATTTTTGGCTGTTAAGGCGGTGAGCGGCTTAGCGAGCTTGGCGAACTCCTCTATGTGCCTTCGGTAGTAACCGATCAGGCCGAGAAACTGCCGGACCTGGCGGACGCTAGTCGGGGATGGAAAATCCGAGACACACCTTAGTTTCTCAGGGTCCGGTCGCACGCCGTCAGCTGAAACAATGTTCCCGAGGTATTTCACCTCGTTTTTGAGGAATTGGCACTTAGAGAGCTTCAGCTTGAGACCCTCTCCTCTTAGTCGTACCAAAACCTGCTCAATATCGCGCAAATGGTTCTCAAAACTCTCACTGTATATGATTATGTCATCCATATACACAAAGCACAGCCTCCCCAGAAGACCTGCCAGGATAACATCAGCGGTTCTCTGCCAGACAGCAGGGCTGTTGGCCAGACCCATCGGCATTCTTTTCCATTCATAGTGCCCTGAGGGCGTGTTGAATGCCGTTTTCTCGGCATCTGCCGGATCCATTGCTATCTGCCAGAATCCCGCCGCCATGTCCACTACCGTGAAGTACCTGGCAGAGCCCAGCTGAGAAAGCGTCTCCTGTATATTGGGGATGGGGTATGGATCGATGCGAGGTACGGCATTTAGTTTTCGGTAGTCCACTACCAATCGATACGAGCCATCCGGCATTTCCACCAATAGTGCTGGTGCTCCCCAGGGTGACTTTGAGTGTTCGACAATGCCACGATCAATCAGGTCCTGCACCTGCCGCTCCATCTCCTCACGTTGGGAGTAAGGAATCCTGTACGCACGCTGGTAAACGGGCGATGAAGTGCCGGTTTCTATCCTGTGCTTTATAACGCCACAGCAGCCCAAATCCAGGTTGGACGCGGCGAGTACCTCCGAGTAGTCGTTCAGCAAACCAGCCAGAGCCTCCCTCTCCCTGGATCTTACGTGAGAAAGATCGAATGACGCCTTTGGAGCAGCCGAAGGACTAGCATGCTCTACAGTTGCGAGTACCGTATCGGTGGGCTCACGTTTCTCTATCGCAGAGGTGAAGAAAGCCAATGTTTTGTTCTTTGGAAGGCTCAGTGGCTGCTGGCTACAGTTAACCACCGGTAGGGGCACTCTGTGGGCGTCATTAACTGTCACGAGGCACGCGGCTGCCTTCAGGCCATTGCTGAGAGAGTCGACCGGCTCAAGCACTCCCACGGCGCCGCTCTCTACATCTGAAGGCACACACGCGTACAAAATGTGCTCTGACCAAGGAAGGATGACCGCCTCATCGACCAGCCTGACGGCAACACGCGAATATACCTTCTCCAATGATCCCACTGTTTGACGGGTGTCAATATCGGTAATGCGAATCTCAGCCCCCCTCCTGTTCAAAAACGGAACTTTTGAGCCGCCCGCATTAACCTCTTCTTCAGAGAATGAGACTACTACCTTCCCTTTTCTCAAAAAATCCTGCCCTAATATACCTGACACTCCGTTTGGCAGAGATACCGTGTCCGGGCATACGTAGCAGGGGTGCTCCAATGCAATTCCGCCGAGAGAGAAGTGTAACCGGTAGAGTCCGCTTATGCCAAGAGGATCCCCCGTTATGCCTACAAATTTGGTTGCCATACCACCAGACGCTTCTAACACCTCGCGGTCCCCCTTCCTTCGAAGCGTGTTAAAACTGCTCTCCTTAAGCAATGTCACCTTTGACCCCGTATCTATCAACAATTCCATGCAGCAACCATTTAACTTGCAACGCACAACAGGGCATGCCTCGTCGGCCACGCAAACCACCACCACCTCATCATCCACTGCTCCCTCCCCATGCTCCTCAGGATGGGGAGGACCACCTAGTTTTTTTGTCTCGGTATCTGGAGCCCCGCTGTAGGCTTGCTTAGGGCGTGTCTCGCCTGCTTCTCTTTGTGGCTCCCCACGGCGCACGTTTTGGCAGAACCTGGCGATGTGTCCGCGACCCTGGCAAGCGAAGCATACGATTTCTTCAAAATCTCGCATACCGCGCCTGTAGCTTTGTGGCGGTCTCCGGTTTCCCGCGAATGGGCGCTGTTGAGCGCGCGCTTCAACCTGGCGTTCCACCTGCTGAGATAGCAGATGTTCTAAGCGATCTAACCGCTCTGTCAAGAGAGCAACTTCAGGGTTGAGCACCGCTCTCTCTATGACGCGTACTCTCGCTGCGGCTGTCGTTAACGCCTCATTTCGTTCCTCATCCAATGCGGCCGCCACGGCTTGGTCGAAATTGCTCGGCTTGCGCGAGATCACGAACCCGCGCACGGGGTCTTGTAGACCAGCCACGAACAAAGCGGTCATTTCCTCTTTAAGTAGATCCTCCGCGTATTTCTTCCTTAGCTGGTTTCCTTCCTCCTCCGTGCTTAACGTATCGCGTGCTAGGCGCTGAAGCCGCGACGCAAACGTTCGCACGTCCTCCCCTACCATCTGTCCGGCGTCACGGAACCTCTGTACCCGCACGTGACGTGGTTCAGTGTCGAAATGCTCAAACGCGAACTTCTTAAATTCCGCAAATGATTTTGTGATTTTTACTTTTTCGTCTCGCCATGCAAAATCATGAGCAGCTCCTGCCATCTTACACCTCGCCATTCCCAGCATTTGAGCATCGGACCATCCCCCCATTTTCCCAATCTCTTCTAGCATGGAAAAGAAATCGCAGATTGGAACCCCTGTCTTATCTCCTGTAAACGTCGGAATGACACTTCCTAATGCCAGCATGCTTGCTCCGAGCGACGGCTGTGGAGTGGGAGCTCCCTCAGATACAGACATTTTTTTTTCACTCAAGGCCTCCGGTGCCTCAAGCCTCTCAAATGGGGGTAAAAGTCCCACAATCAGTCCCGTGATTCCCTTTTGATTACAATTTTGAAGTCATGAATGTCGCAGCATTCAGAGGACATTTGCTTTTGAGACCCCACTTCTGACACCAGTGTGATGACCCCTCACAATGCGCAGGTCCACACGGGACGGAGAGGCAAAGAGACACCGTATGGCTCAGTTTAAACAAACTGATATATTCAATAATTACACATGATTATGTTTATACATCAGAGGCTGGGGCGTCCGAGCTTACGTGCCGACGACTTCATGGGGACGATGGAGGGGCTCCGGAGTTGAGCTCGAACGGTTGCTGGCAGAAGCTGCACGCCGTCGGGCTTCGGCGCTGAAGACCCCCTTGGCGAACGATGTCGTCCTGAGCGTGGCTTCTTCGGTACTCCTTGTCGATTTTTATATCCTCTTATCCCCACACTCCCTAGGGTGAGGACGCCCACGCCGGAGTGGGGGGGGGGCCTAGGGCTTTCACTTGGGCGCACAAACACACCACCGCACTTATGGTCTCGCCCCCCTCACGTGTTGAGTTCGAGGGAAAGAAGGTTGTCGTCGAGGTAGCGCATAGCGTCGGCTGTGGTAAGGCGCGCTCTGGCCCGCTGACTTTTCCCGCGGGTCACCGGCCTCCGTTCTCCATCAAATGACACTCGCCCCTCAAGGCCGGAACGCGAGGTCACTAAAAGCCCGGGAAAGTGGTCCCTTGTCCTGGGATGTGCTCGGGAGGGTTGATTGATGATGCCCGCAGTCTTGCCACGGGGCCAGGCCCGCCGAAACGAGGCCGTATTGTCCCCGGGACGGCCGCGGCAATTGGGGAAGATAACGCCCGTCTCCCCGCGGCGGCGGCGGCGGCGGCGGCGGCGTTCGACTCGTGCCGACACTATGGAAAGGGGGTCCGGTTGTGCTTAAGCCCCTTCGTTCTGGTCGTTCACTCTCAACGAGTATGGCTCGGTAATTGATGATGCCGCTGTCACCTGGGACTCCGTCTACGCCGCGCCGTCGAACGCGGACCCTCGTAGCACACACAAGGAACGTCACAATTGCTTTTCTCCTGCCAGTGTTTCTCCCGCCCGAGCCTGAGACTTCCAGAGCCTTTGCGCTGCGTGTACGACGTCCTCGACGAAAATCATGGCACTCGTTCACAAGAGATTCTAGATTATTATTTGCTAACTTGACTCCACGGGTTTCATTCGCTTAGACTGCCAGCAGAGCTACAGCGGCGCTATCACACGGGCCAGTCACACGCATAGAAGAAAGAGCGGGCAGAGGCTCGGGAGGATGTAACACGACGGCTGAGTAGACGGCTGGCTGGAGGAAGAGTCTGGCTTCTGCACGTGGAACAGTCGGCACCAGCAGCGCAACAGCTGTATGTTTCTTGAGGTCGGCGAACGGCCGGACCCACGTGCATGCGCCTAGGCGAAACGTTGCGTATAAATTCCCTCCGGGCACGACACCATCACGGCGACGACAGCCCAGGCCTGTCTTACTTTCTGCTGCCAATCGGACCCACACCAGGCAGTCTTCCAGCGATGCGAAGCCGTACTGCTCAACATCGGTCGACATACCTTAGCACAGATAGTGCGCGTCCCGCAGCACGCGCTCGTGCAAATCGCCTTTGTTTACGAGCTTCCGTATGTTCTCCAGCACGGCTTCCGGAAGCTTCGGAGCACTGGGCCGTTCCCGTGCTGGACGCACTACAGGACGCCGGGCGGACTCGCCAGCCTTCTGAGCTTGGACCAACGTTTGTACATGGTGAATGCACGTCGGCCTCAGTGCGCTGCACGACAGAGGCTTCGAATAAAATTCAGGCAGTCTGGATAATCAGTCTTGATGTAGGCCATGGGTCGGCCCTCCTGTGTACGGCAGTCTTTCTCTAAGGTAGCATACACGATAGGGCCGCTGTTGCCAACAAGCAAGGCGCGGATCACCCATCATGACGTCACCAAGTTCTTTTGCACGATTGTCCATTGCTTTAGTATTCGCAATGCTTAACATACAAGCCACACGCTGCACATGACACTTTCTTGCGGAGCACGTCAAATCAAAAGGTTCACCAACGCAGTGCTTCGGCATGACATTTCACCGAATGTCTGAACCAACTCACTGCTTACCAGCGGTCAATACGTTCGATGCACGGGTAACGTGGACGTCCACGGTACAGTGTCCATGGTAGGCGTGGTGAACGTTCATGCCAAACATGACGCCAAGCATATGTCTTCTGAAGAGTGTGAAGTAGCGTTCCTATATATGCTCCCTCAGAGAGCAGAGTTGCGCGAAGGTCCGCCATCATGTTCCAAGCTGTGCTGGAAAGGCATCGCTCATGCGTACAGGGGCTGCGTTCATGCGCTCGCTTTGTAGAGAGCTTGGGCTTGTTTTTTTTTATTTGAGTACAAATTGGAATCGATCCCAATTTTTTTTAACGTAACACCAAAAGCTAATCTGTTCTTTGCCGAGGGTGCGCATACAACATGAAAAAAAAATCGCCGTATGTTAGCGCCAAATTGGTCATGATAAATTGACGAAAAATACTAGTGACGGCCTGCGAGTTTTTTTTAAACAAGGAATTTCAGATAAAAAAACAGTACCGTATCGGATGGGACAGCGTCTTTCCCGTCTTGTCTTCTTGCGCGCTCGTCCTAAAAAAAGAGTATAGCGATAAATTACTTTTTTCACAACTAGCACTACCGCGTGTTTTGTGCGAGTTATGCACGGAAAATATGAAAACGCCCCTCCCTAGAACCACGTCAAAAATGATTCTGCTGCTTCTTGCAGGCAGGCAGACTAAAGCAACACCAATGCATTGAACAGGCGAGTCTAACGTAACGAAAAAATTTCAAACTCAATTGCTTGCCTAAAATATTTTACAAAATGTAGCCGTTCTAAATGCAATAAAATGAGGAATCTTTAAGGGACGTTGCAAATACTCTTTCTCGTTTATATTATTAACTTAGCTAATTTTTATTAAAAAGCATTATCTTTTCATCTGCGTTAATAAATTATAATATTTGGTCGCGCTTGACGCGGCCCATTCTCAAAAGCCACTTCAATCGCCGACGCACTTCAGCCGCCGACCTTCCAAATGGCACTTCATAAAACGCTTTGCTGTTGGCAGTGCGGTTGCTGCAGTTTTGCTGCACTGCACCCAGTCTTAACTGACGACTGCTTCCCTCACTACCACAGCAGAACACCAAACCTGGCGCCACAGGTGTGCACGGAAAATTTTCTAAATGTAACCGACAGCGTGGGGTCACATTTGAGGCGTCGAGCTGACGAGGGGTCGCTCGGCACTGCGCCTGTGAGGTCAGCTTCGCCGCGGAAAGTTGAACACTTGACGTCCCGCAAATCATGTGATCGCCCCTCGGCGAATGGCGTTCGGGGCGGCAAGGCAAAACGGAAAAGCAACTCTGCTCCCCGCGGGAGCATATACAGGAACACTAGGATGAAGATGCACAAAGCGTCCCCTGGAGTTTCTACCCTGCACGTCTTTGACCGATCGGCCGCCGCACAACACTGTGTTTCGGATTAGAAACTAGAGAAGCGTGGTGCGTGGCGTTCGATCATGCCGTTGGACAGTTTCGTCCGTGAGCTATAAACAGCTACAAAATAAGTGCCCGTCTGCACAGTGTTTATTTGTAATGTGTCGACTGCCATTGGCTGCAAATCAGCGCATATGGATCAGCAAAGACGGAAATTATCCATGCGATGGAATAAAGGCAAACTTTGGTGGATATGTGCACGGATATATTGAAAAAATTTGGGCATGAAAACATTCGAGCAAAATGCAGGAGGAGGAAAAGACTGAAAAACGAAAAAGGCCCGCTAAACTGAGTCAAATGGGTCTAAACGAGGGAGCGAACTCAAAGAAGTCGTGGGTCGGGATGAGTGGATGAGTCCAAAGGGATCATGAATCGTAATGAGTGGTTCACCCTGGGTAAGTCATGAGTCTGAGTGAGCACAAGTGAGTTCTGAGCTTCATGATTTTGAGATAACGAGTTCGAGTGAGTCCGGGCCTCTGTGAGTGTGAGTTTGAATGAGCCCGTAGGCTGAAGAAACTTTTGTGACCAAGCCTGAGTTAGCATTCGTGATTTTGCGATGTATGCTTAGGCCCAACTTACAGTGAATACTAGCCACCCAGACGCTAAAGTAGTTACGTTTTTGTGTGCTGCAAACACGATCATAAAAGTCTGAAATGAAGCATGAGGTGAGCACGCTAAATAACCGCGGAAACTCTATGAGATATACATCAAGATGACAGCACAATGTTCGCATTACTGGTCGCCAGTCGGTTCACCAGCTGCATATGTTTTCTTGTTAGACTTTTTTTTTTGCTCTTTACCCGCAAAACCAAATGTGTTCCCGCTCTTCTTTTCTCTCTTGAACAGTTCACACGTCGTCATGGCCACCACATCCGTCACCGACGCCAGCATCAGATCCCACAGGACGTGGCGTTAGGGCTCAACCCAGCATTCTACAAGGAGTCCGGGCCCTGGGGCCCCTGGACACCCAGCAGCACCTGCTCCAGGACTTGCGGAGGAGGAGTAGCCTACCAGACTAGGGTCTGCGAAGACTCCAGGTAAATGTTCGTAAGCAGGTCTAGTGGCCCTATACTGGTGACACAATGTTTTCGCTGACTGCGTAATTGACTGATGTGCAAAGCGCCACTGAAGATTATAAGGCAAACCGCAGTAGGGGACTCTCGATTTTCTATTTCGTCACGTCAGCTATTATCGAACAGAGTTCCTTAAAGCTACGAGCCCGTATGTGTAACGTGGCAGTGACGTCGCCAATACGTCTCCAACCGCTGGCCGCGACTTCTAATAGGACCCAGTCAAAGGTACTTTAATGCGATAGCATTATAAGGGCCATAGAGGCCGAAACTATCCGACGGCGTCGGCGTTTCTCTGAAGCCTCCACCTTCTGGGTGGTGTTTAGGAATATTTTCCTCTGTTCCCCTGCCACCTGCCAACTGTCTCCCTGACCCCTTTCCTGTCTCTCCTTCTCTCTTTCCACAAGTAGAGGAGAAGAGAGAAACGCTGCACAAAGAACGACTAAGCAAAAATTTTAATGACTAAGAAAGTTACACGAACAACACCAGGCTTACCTGCAAAATATACAGCCTCCCGAAGAACTATCTCCTTGTAGCTTCGAGAATAACATGCAGGTGGGAAAAGGCAGGCGCGTGTGGTGTTTCTCCGGACAGTCCAAGTCATTCGAAGGTCTTAAGTTCAGATCCAACTGGCGGCTAGTGGTTGTTTTTTCTTAGACTTTCTAATCACCTATCTTTCAGCGATACTTTCCAACCTATCAACACCGTATATTAAAAAAAAGAAAAAATATGCTTCATGGTTTCATTTACTCTTGGCGTCCTTCATGTGTATGTCATCACGAACCCCTCTTTGTTTTTCCCTTGTCTCCTCATCGTTTGAGGGAAAGAACTCCCAACAAAAATTTGCTTTCTGTACTTCTTAAAATAAACACCTTTTTCGAGTAACATGCTATGTGCAAGTCGGGAGGCGAATCATAAGAACGTCGGAGCACTGTGTGCTGTTTCAGAGGGGTAGCTATTGATTTCTATGGAGCGGGGAACCGCTGGTCGTGGACCTTGTGTTTCAATTTGGGTGGCCTATATTGGTCTCCTCCTCCAGTAATTAACAACGGCGAAACCATGTAGCTTAGCTCACGCTCTTTGCTTAATTTGTGGCTCTACTATAGTTGCTCTGAACTATTAGGCGGGCCCTCGTGACGAAGCGTCTTTTGTTCCATTCGCGATTACCCTACCGCCGACTCCTTCCTTTTTCTTTTTCACCACCGAACTGGCCAACATTACCCTTTTTCCGCCCACCCGCTGATCCATCTCAGTGGCTATACTCTGCATAGCTCCTGAGCACGTGTACACGGCGGCTAACCAGGTTGCGCGATAGGATGCCGGTGTGGTCGCAGCGTTTTTGCACAAAATGGCCGTTTGCTCAGCGCAGTCAGTGCACTTTCGGAAAGCCTGGGCGGTCGAATACATCCTGGTTCCCTCCACTACGGCGTCCCTCAGAACCCCTAAGCACCGTCTGTGCTTTAGACCCATTTACTCTGCCATACCTTCTTCCGACCCGCGTCGGCACCTCCACCTCTACAAAGTGACGACCATGGGGGATCGAACCTGTAAGAAGCGCAAGAGAAGGCACAAGCTGGTTCGTCAAAGTGAAGTAGTTCAAATTCGTGTTTGACAGAAACAGCATTTAGGCACTCACTAGCATCTCTTGTTTCGTGGTCGTAGAGCCGAGATATATTTACGTGCTTCCAACTTCACCAGGAATTAAAAAAACAAAAAAGTCCCCATTGTGGTATTGATGGTTTCAATTTTGTAGCTTTACATAGGCCGCCTGATACCTCACATCCTGATATGGTTGTCTGCCTTTTCGACAGTCACGTTGATGAACACCTTGGTTGCCCCGACGTTTGGTGCGTTTCTCGCTTTCTTCTCGTTTCAAAAGGGCTGACAAGTCGCACGGATGCGTGGGTCCTTCCACAAGGTACTTCACCTGCAATGTCGAAGTAAGTATACGCTGCTCACTCACCATGTCTTTCAATACAAATCAATGTGAGAACACCGGTTACAGTGGTTCTGCTCATTTAAAGAGCAATGTTTAACCACTTGCAACCACGTCTATTGCGGTGTCTTCTCCTGTTTAAGTGATCTGCTTGAACGAGTTTGCTGGCAACCTTGCGGCTTCGTGCGCTTGATGCTCGTTCAGACATATTTCAGGTTGGGGCAACCTAAAAAGATTGAAACATAATAAGCCCCTGCCTGCACCGCTGACGTATAACAAGCTTAATCCGATTTGAAGATAAAAGAAAAGGCCCGAGGGCAATGGTAATTTTACCACCCGTAGGTGGGGAAAAGGAAAAAAAATGAGCGGGTCCGGTTAGACTCCCCTGATTTCCCCTGGAACGTAGCGGAGAGGATGGGTGAAATGAACAGGTTCAGACAGTCAAAATTAAAAAATATGGTTTCTGAGGAAAGAAAATGGCGCAGTATCTGTCTCACATATCGGCGGACACCTGAACCGCGCTGTAAGGGATGAAGGAGGGAGTGAAAGAAGAAAGGAAGAAAGAGGTGCCGTAGTGGAGGGCTCCGGAATGATTTAAACCACCTGGAGATCTTTAACGTGCACTGACATCGCACAGCACACGGGCGCCTTAGCGTTTCGCCTCCAGCGAAACACGCCCGCCGCGGTCAAGTTCGAACCCGGGAACTCCGGATCAGTAGCCGAGCGCTCTAACCACTGAGCCGCCGCGGAGGGTCCAAACAGTCAGACCACTCTGCTATATCGCGGATATCCATAGGCCGTCTCATAACAGCCAGAAGATGGCCATACGTGCAGTCCACCGGGCACGATATAGGCTGGGATGAGGCAACAATCTTGGCAACCGAAAGAAACATTTCGGCAAGGTTAGATTTGGAGTCCCTAATCAACCAGACGACGGCCAACATGCTGAACAGGAATCAGCGCACGCTTCATCCTATCGAAGAGAAAAGATCACGAAGGATGCTGAAGCCTATATATCCTTCCCTTTTTCCGAGGCAGTCTTATTGTTAACAAGGACCCTGTATGGGACCCGAAGCGTCATTTTTGTTTTTTTACTTGGTCAGCGACCTAATCTTCATAATATCAATGCTTCACTCTGAGCAGACGGTGTTTCGTCGAATGTTAGATTACGATCACATATGTGGTAATGGCAGGGCTGTATTTTGTAGTGTCCATCCAAGCCATTGTTAATGTCTTTACACAGATGAAGCTCCAGCTAGATTGAATAGATCTCAAATATGCCCTGTCGATGATATACATAAAGCCTAATATTCTTGAGATCAAGACCGACCCAGGACCGGAACTGAAGGAGATGGGAAACTTTGTTACTGTACTCTAGGTCATCTTAAAAATGGGGTCTACAAGGATACAGCTCTGCAGGTTATTGCCAACAAAAAGTGCCTGAGCCACGCCCAATCTAAAGTGTCATACCCGCGTGCTATGATACAACTGGTGTCATTCAAAACTTTGCATCGGGGGCATCTTGCAAAGGCGCCGTGCCTATGGGAAACTTCGAGCACTCTTGGTGCACAGTGGATTTTATCGTCTGACACCCTAGGACGGCATCCCGAGCACAAGAATTGTTTTGGACCTCAAGAGTAGCATTAAAAACACGCGAAGGTACACCTCTGCAGGAGGTAAATATTTCGGAGTATTATTGTGGTCTTGTGGTGTCAGAGGAGCATAAAATAAGCCTTCCGGAAATGACAGGAAACTGGGAGCCGCCGAGGTGTTCATGTGTTCTTTGCCCTGGCAACAACTGGGGACAGTGGCCGCCGCGGTGGCTTAGTGGTTATGGCGCTCGACTGCCGGCCCGAAAGACGCGGGTTCGATCCCGGCCGCGGCGGTCGAATTTCGATGGTGGCGAAATTCTAGAGGCCCGTGTGCTGTGCGATGTCAGTGCACGTAAAAGAACCCTAGGTGGACGAAATTTGCGGAGCCCTTCACTACGGCGTCTCTCATAGCCTGTGTCGCTTTCGGACGTTAAACGCTCTAAACCAAACCAAACAACTGGGGACAAAGGAAGCATATTATTTTCATGAATGCGTCGATATTGGAGACATCATAGACTTAATTTTTTGGCTGCTTGGCTTTAACCGCACGTCTACTTCAGAAATCCTTTGGACGTTTTTCGGAATTCTAAACCGATATTTGTTTGTTTCGACACTGCTGCTTACCAATAATCGCCATTCATATTTGGCACAATGAATTATGTCTGACTACTGCCGGCAATCTAACCAAGGGTTACCTGTAAGCAGTTGGTATTAGTCACAGCTTGCATTAGCAGCATGAACTCTGTCTTAATCATTGTTCTTCCTTTTAGCATTCTTGGTACGCAGACTAACTGCTCGTTGGACTCTTTGCTAGAGCATCCACGTCCCTGGAACCGTAAACTATGAGCTGAAAGAGATGATGCGTTCTAAACATGCATCATATTTTTTTTTTCAAAACTCATCAAATAAGTTTCAACGCATATATTGCCTCACATCTTACTACATCATGTTCATTCTTTTCCTCATCCCCATATTTACCTAAGATAAATTGATAACCAGATGTAACGGAGTTTTGAAGCTTAAGACAGAGGAATGTTAAGCATTTTAATGTTTTTAGTATTTAACAGACTGCACACTCCAGAGGATTGCAGCTCCATAAACACTTGGCATCAAGATGTTCTTTTCGCTAAAGGGTAATGGTTTGTGGTGCATATTTTTATTACTAGGGATTGGTGCTGGTATGTATCGTGTGGTTGATGACCTGAAACGAAAAATCAAGTAGCTGTACAGACAGCAGAACATGGTGACTACGACCGCATCTTCTGATGTTCTTATTGACCGAAAATGTGCTCTCGTAGACAGTGCTTTTAATGAGCTTCTTGAACGATGTTGTATACGGCCAGTACACTCATCACTGGCCTGCACTCAAACTTTTGCTGACAAAGTGTGTGGGACGCCAGAATGGTGAAGAATACCCGGGGTGACATTCCACTGCTCAGTTCTATAGAACTCGATATTTGGACTTTTTTTACATGTAACACCCCTCACATTTGACTTTTGCATCACCTTCATCATCCTTGACAAATATGTTAGAGCGCGGATGCAATAAGAGGTGAATTTCTTAGTAGTTCAAGTGAAAAACGCTAAAGAAGAGACGTATTCTACCTACTGCTGCGCAGGCACCATTTTCCATCTCAATCTGGAGCTGTGTGCACATGCTCTCACAAAACTGGGATTTCTTGTTTGTTTTGTTTTTTTTTTGCTGCTTCTAGGTCTCTAGACCTTCTATCCAATAATCCACCTTAAAAATCCAGGAACTGTTCAATTCTTTCCTGGCTGATATGCAAAAGCCCTTTTTTTTTGCCGAGCCCACTAACTAGATTTTTGTAAAATTTCTAGATGTGGAACAATTCCGTCACCAGGAAGTTCTAAGGCCTTTGCAAAAATCAAGCTCTGTGGTGCTCTATATAATCCAGAGAGCTCGTTTCTCTCTTGCAGTAAGAAAAGGTGCTATACTGCGAAATAGTTCACGCTGTAAAAATAAATTTTACGTGGTGTTCCATACAGCCTCTTTTATGTGGAAGTTCAGAGCTGGGCACATAAGCAACACTGATTACACTTATATCAGACATTAAAGTCTCCAAGCTATCTTTTCCGTATCACATGGCTCATTACTGTGTTTCATTTTCTACCTTAATACGAAATATAGTTGCTATAAAATCATTTTCATTAAGGGCGATAAGTCAGGCATTGCTTTTATGTATGACACTTCTTGTATGCCTTTGCTCTCATTTTCTTGCATTCTTCTTCGCTGATTACTCATTTTGCCATCTTCGCATCTAGGATTGTCCGGACATCTCGAAGGACTTCAGGGAAGAACAGTGTGCTCGATTCGACAGCGTTCCTTTCAAGGGCCGCTACTACAGCTGGCTGCCCTATTACAAAGGTAAGGAGTACGGCGGTTTGGAAGTAAATTCATTGTTCAGTGCCAGTATCAGTTTCGGACAGGACATGGAAATAACGTGCTCGGACATGGGAGGTACTTACCTACAAGCTCAGATTTTAGTTTATGCAGAAATATACGCAATCTACGTGAAAAACAAAATGAATCGGCAAAGACGTCGGCAAGGCACAAAAACAGGAGACCCTTCCGCGGGGAGGGGGGGAGTTGCCCAATGGGGTTTCCAACGAAACACAGATGCGGCTATTTAATGCTATGACTGCGGCCAATTACTGTAAATTTGCTTTCGGAGAAAGTAAATGGCGCAGTATCTGCCTCACATGTCGGCGGACACCTGAACCACGCCGTAGGGAAGGGATAAAGGAGGGACTAAGGGAAGAAAGAAAGAATAAGATGCCGTAGTGGAGGGCTCCGGAATAATTTCGACCACCTGGAGATCTTTAACGTGCATTGACACCACACAGCACGCGGGCGCCTTTGCGTTTCGCCTCCATCGAAACGCAGCCGCTGCGGTCGGGTTCGAACCCGGGAGCTGCGGATCAGTACCCGAGAGCCCTAAGCACTGAGCCACCGCAGCGGGTAATGGTGAAACTGGTGTTGGGGTGGCAGCGCGGCTTCCATGCCTTCTTTTAAGCACTCGGCAGTTCAGCGCGTAAGACGCAAGGAACGGCAGGGTGAGCACGCCTGTGACGGAACCGAACTTGAAGCCTGGGTAAGCTTCCTAAATGATCGTTTCGCTGTATTAAGCCGCGCCCTCACATTATCGATGATGACTTGAAAAGAAAACATGGTCGAATGGAAATGAGCTGGTTACTCCTAACTGACTTTGGCAGTGATACCCTTAGCAGGTAATAAGGCCAAAAAGAAGGCTTACTGCATAATTCACAAGGTGGACTCATTCACAGTGCATTCATTGACAAGGCTGACGTGTGTTACGTTTCTCTGCAAAACGCTGCAATGCGAACTACTCTATGAATGTGCCTACTCCATTTTTCTTTTAGCGGGAGTTTCAGGCAGTATATTTTCATTAAAATCTCTGCCCATTGCAATATTGTACTTACTATAGCTGACAAATCTCAGTAAAGACTAAAAAAAACAAGTTCCGTACGTCTCCGCTTGGGGATGGTTGAACAATGGCATTAAAATGCTGTTCATTTTTAACGACAGAATTTTATAGTCCATGTGAATGCATGAGTTGGCCGGGAAAATTTTACAGAAAAAGCTTTTTTCGTAAGCACAGCAAAACCTCCTCCTCGACCAGTAGTTCTGTTTAAAAAAAAAACTACTGTACGGATCCAAATACGTTGTTAATTACCAGATACCTTGGAAAGGTTTAAGGGCAAGGCATAACCGATATAAGCAATGATAAAAAGTGGGAGCAAGGTTTAAAGCACAGGACTAAGCTAGCTAAGCGAACTTAATTAGTTCATTTTCGTGGCGGACGTTGAGAACGCTTTCACCGTCTTTCTATGGAACTCAGTTCCCATTTGGATGTTACACGCACTTAAACCCAACTGTCCATGCGCAGTCTCTTGCATTCGCAAGCAATGTCTCGAAGATGTGAAATTTCTCGTCAAACGTCTTTAGTTCCTTTCTCTTTTTCACAAACAGTTCTATTTTGCCGACAAGCTTCCAAAATCGACCATAATTATCGGCACCTTACCCGTAGCTAACAGCCTGTGAATGGCTGACAGTCATTATCGGTCAACTCTGGAACTTCGATCTTTTTTGCTACTTCAACTATATTTGACAATAGATATTTTTTTTCCGATACCAGTGTGCCGATAAACGGAGGTTAAGTTTCCTGTTCTGCCATTCTAGTTCACCAACTTCCTTCATGATCAGAGTCGCCACGGTGCTTGAGTGGTTATGGCGTTCGGCTGCTGGCCCGAAATACGCGGGTTCGATACCGGCCGCGACGGTCGCATTTCGATGGAGGCGAAATTCTAGAGGCCCGTGTACTGTGCGATGTCGGTGCACGTTAAAGAACCCCAGGTGGTCGAAATCATCCGGAGCCCTCGCCCACATCGTCCCTCATAGCCTGAGTCGCTTTGGGGCGTCCAACCCCACCAACCATACTGTTCGTACGAATAGCTGGAATTATTTGCTGGAGTCAATTGTCTATATTAGGATTTTGAACTTGCTTGTGCTTTGAGTATTTTTGTCCTGTATATACTCAGCTGGCCGCCCCTGCGAGTTGAATTGTAGACCCAGAGGTGAACGGTTCCACTACCGGCACTCACCCAAGACCATCGACGGGACGCGGTGCTTTGACGACGGCAGTCTTGACGTTTGCGTCAATGGGACTTGCGTGGTAATGCCTCAACTTACTCTAAATATGTCTTGGTGTGCATTGCAGTAAAACTGATACAAATGATGGACATATGGCTGCTATGGAAAAAAAATTTTAAAGGTTTCACTGTCCTTTGTGATGCCCACAAATTCGCCCAATGAGGGGACATCACTTGCGTCACTATTACAATCCTGAAGTTACTTGCATAGTCTTCTATAGGTATAGAGCCTAGCATCTGGGTACATTTTGCAATGTACCCTGAAGTTTCTTCCATTGAGCCCTGTTCTTCAATTCTTTCATCAAGAGATAGCAGTGGTGTGCAAACATTTTCGTTTTTGCATGTATTCCAATGCATGCGCTGCTCATTGCTCAGTTCCATTCAGAAAGAAAAAAAAAGAATGTGTCAGTGTGTCAGTGTCAGTGTGCCACATAACTTCAGTCTCACATTAATGACACCTTAAGTTGTTCTCAGTCACGTTGAAATCAAGCCACTTTGCGAAGACCAAAAAGGTCTTTCTTGTCCGACCATGTTGGGTTATATCATTCCCTATTTTCTAAAATGAGTTCGGGGTTGCATTGCATTTTTTGATAGTGCCTCATGCATCAAGCCATGAAACAATAACTTGACATGTTTTTGGTTTTGTGCAACTGACAACTTTCCTAAAACGCTTGCTGCAATGGCCCAGGTGTGCAGAGTACCCTATGCTATTACTGCCAGAACCAATGACTTATTTCTAACCAGGTTCACTGGTCATGCACTGCTATTGCATATTATAATGCATGAGAAACATTTCACTGCTTTGTTTTGTAATTACAGCAGGACGTCGACAATACAATCACGAGTAGTAAGAGCTTAGTGACCATATGAGCCTATGAAATACCCTGACTAGAGCCCATTTCTTACAATGTGTACAATTCGCACATCCGCTTTGCACCATGTGCAGAACGCATGCTATAAATTCACGAACAGCCACTCCGCCGTCGAGCTGTTATCGCTGACGCTGCGATCGCCAATCGCGCGGTACCCGTAGAGAGTTAGCGATCACCCTTAATGCCCTACGGGTACCGCGCTTCAGATTATACAGAACCGAGCGGTCCGCATAGTTACTTGGTCAAATAGGAAATCCTCCTTTACTCCATCATAATCTGAGCTCAACATCCCTCGAATTTCAGAACTGATAAAATTTAACCTTGGCATATTTGCTCAGCTTGTGTTAAGTAACCGTAACCATTTACAGTACATACACATCCAAGAACTGGTCAAGTGTAACTGCACTAGATTTGCATCCCACGATAATTTTGGACTGCCGAAAGTTCGAGCCAACTGTGGAATGCTGACTCTCGGGTTTTCTTTATTAAAACTGTGGAATTTATTGCCTCATAGGATTAAAACAGTATCATATGTAGCGCCATTTAGACGTAAACTCCGCCTGTTCATTCTTTACTCTACATTAGAAAGCTGTTTCAATCCACATTAAAGCCGCCGCGGTGGCTGAGTGGTTATGGCGCTCGGCTGCCGGCCCGAAAGACGCGGGTTCGGCCGCGGCGGTCGAATTTCGCTGGAGGCGAAATTCTAGAGGCCCGTGTGCTGTGCGATGTCAGTGCACGTAAAAGAACCCCAGGTGGTCGAAATTTTCGGAGCCCTTCACTACGGCGTCCCTCATAGCCTGAGTCGCTTTGGGACGTTAAACCCCCATAAATCAAACCATAATTCACATTATATCTATCTGGATTGCTCTCTCATCGAAACTTCACTTTTCAGTACATTTGTTGCTTACACTTCATAATGTTGTATTCTTGAAATATCGCTAACAAGTTTGTATTGACATGCAATGCTGCTTCAAGTCTCTATTTGTTCTTTTTAGCGTTTGTACTTAGCGGTCCCACCACATTTCCATACTTTGGAACCTCTTTTTGTAACCTTCTTTATAACCATAACATTTGTAATTATTTCTGGTTAAACTCTGAATAAACTTTGGAAGCTATTGCGAGTGAGCGGTGTCGCCCAGTCCGCACCGCGTGTGGTGAGCAGTAGCACTGCCGTAGACAAACCCCTCAAACGTAAACATATCTGCGTGAATGTGTTTCCGGGGCTTCTGCTTACAGAGTGTCATCGTTTTGGATGGTGCGAACTCTTTCCGCGGCTTTCTACGATTTTTATCGCCAAGATTCTACTGAATTCCTGTGTGTCATTTAAGCTTTCCTAGATAAAGTGTGGCCGCTTTCCTTGCCAAACAACCGTTCATCTCCCCAGCCTGTCGGGTGTGACAAGATGCTGGGGTCAGACGCTGTGGAGGACAAGTGTCGGGTGTGTCAAGGCGACGGTTCCAGCTGCAAACCCATTCAGGGAGTTTTTGACCTTGAAAACTTAGAATTAGGTGAGTTGAGGCATTTCTCTACCAGGCTCTTGTGTGTGGTGTTCGCTGTCATGGCTTCATTTCTTTAGTTGAATTGCGCTAACATTCAGCGATGTTTGCCTGAAGCCAGCTTTACGATGAAACAAGCTTACTCGACTGCTGATAACACAAGTAAAGATTTGAAGTATTGTTGAAGACAAACGTTTCTTGAACTGTACTGCAACTGTTTACTTTATATATATATATATATATATATATATATATATATATATATATATATATATATATATATATATATATATATATATATATATATATATATAGAAGCCAGCAGCCACAGAAATCAATGACCATAGGGTTTTTTTCAATTCTGGAGTTGATCAACGCCGACCGTTAGTCATTATTTTATCGCCTAAAGATAATTAATTACTAAAAGAAGAAAACAACCATATGCCGCTGGTGGGAACCGAACCCACGACCTCCGAATTAAGTTCCACAGACTGCGTCTTCTAGCGTCTGCCCTGTGTGTTTCTGCTCTTTGTCCTTTGTATTTTAACGCTAGCAATATGTCGCAGTCTGTGGATCAAAAGCACCAACTAGCCCAACTTAATTCTTTAATCGGAATTATGAGTCCAGTGCTCTACCAACTGAGCTACGGCGACGGCTGTCCAATCTTTTGCTTTCGCGGATAGTTATGTTTGGATGGGGCCAAACCTTGAGAGTGTTCACCAGCGCCACCCTCGTCAATAAGCGACGGACGTAGTACGTCCTGTATTACCACTGGTGTGACGCAGAACGTCATCTTACAGTGAGGGTGGAAGATATGCGAGAACCCTCTTATGCTTCCTATTACATCAGGGCTGCCAGAACAAAAAGGCCCTCGTCCGCAGATCTCCCGACGGCAGGCTTCAGTGTGCGCGTGCGTGTGTGTGCGTGTGCGTGCGTGCGTGTGTTCGCACACGCGCGTGTTTGTCTTTAACAAAGCACGATCATGTTAAAGACAGATAATTGGAGAGACGTGGCAGAGGACTTTGCCCTTCAGTGGGCGTAGTCAGGCTGAAGAAGATGATTAGGATGCTAGCGCACCTAATTATCATTTGGCCTAACTGCGCAAATCGACCGTCAGTTTTTATTCTTCTAATTTAGACATAAATAATCGTATTAAATGAACTTGTTAGTTTGTTCACAGAGCAGGTCAAGTTTTTATTAAACTCACCATTGCCATTCTACATGTGTGCAACTGCTTTTGCAGGATACAATGACCTATTGGAAATCCCAAAAGGAGCCACAAACATCAAAATTTACAAGCTCCCCACGAAAAACAACCTCGGTGAGTATTTCGTGTTGAATTTTGTCAGAAATTCAACCCAGTTCATTGTGCTGTCTATTTACATTGGGGCCTTTTCAGATGCAAGCATGTGCTAAATCTGCTCACTGAACTGAACCGTTAAACTCCAGGTGGAGCCATGAGTTCTAATCGTTACCTCTTTCCTTTCCCTAGCTGTTCGAAACAACACTGGCCACTACTACTTAAACGGAAACTGGAGGATTCAGCGTCCCCGAAGCATGGTGTTTGCTGGCACCGTCTTTCACTACGAGCGGAAAAACCAGAATGCCATTGCACGCGAGAGCTTGGTTGCCCTTGGGCCAACGACCGAGACCATCCTCATTGAGGTATCCTTGCCTGTCACTATATTCTAATTGCTCCGTCACAAGGTCAATCGTAAAAGTACAGTGCACGCTCTGTACACTCTGCTGTGATCCTTTATGATGTCGAACCGGGCTTCAACTCCTTGAGGGCATATCAATGGCGACACTTTTACGGATTTAGAATTTTAAGCGAATGTATCCTGTAATTAGTATAGATCATGAGAGGCTTGAAATAGGCAAGAAAAAAATTAACACCCAGTGCCATCTGAAGGAATCAAATGTGGCCCGGATCTTTGTTCGGGATTTTGTAAGTGTTAAAGAAGGAAAAACAGCGCAGGAACACAAGACGAAGAAAGAACACGACGACACAACGCGTACCCGATCATACCCAACGATTTTGGGCAGAAGCGTTTTTTAACGGGCAAGAGATTATGAGCGAAATTATTTCTTATACTGTAAGGCTTCAATATAACAATTATTGATTCAGCAGACCTCCGGTCGGCAAGCTTTAATTTTTTGCTAATAACGTTCTTTTTTTAAAGCGAAATTTATTGCCCCAGGGCATCAATGATGGGTGAAGGTGTGATGAATGATGCAGTAGAGATTAAATGAATGGAAAAAGGTTAGCTGATTTGATGAAGTCCAGTAGAGAACGATGGTACGGTCCCTGCGTCCAGGCAATGTATGAAGCAAGGTTGCTTGGTGAAAGACCTGCTACCATCAGGTGCCGGATCCTTGTGGGCTTGAGAGCTGGGCAGTCCCACAGTAAGTGATGAATGTAGGCCTCAATGTTCTCGTGTTTACATACCGGACACCATGGCCGAGGAAACAATTCTCGGTACTGAGGCCACTTCCGAGTGGTGGCTGGTGTGAGGGCAACCCCGACCCGGATCCTCCTACGCGCAACCTCCTCTGCTACCGTCAAAAGCGTTCCGCTTTGGTTTTCTAAGGCAGTCCTAACTGCTGGATGCGAGCGATGTAAAAACTATAAAAGATAGATTTTGCTGTATATCGGAAGAATGGTTCATTGCCCCTAGTATATTTACACCAGTAGGTAGTGGCTGACTCGTTGGTTACACATATTGACGACTACAGCGCGGTCACAACACTGACAAGATTGACACAAACACAGGCGCTGACTGACAACATCGTTTATTACCTTAAGCTGGCTTAAACATAGGCTGAGTCCCGTGATAACAAGCTGTTAAAATGGTGTTTCTCATTCAATCCCCCTGTCATGTGGTAATATCTATATCGGCCAAAGGGGGTATGCCTGAATAAAAGGCTTCAGGAACATCGCCGAAATGTGAAAGATGTTAACTCGGGTGAGCCAAGCAAACACTGCAGCCAATGTAAAAACTGCACTCCTGCCTTTGAAAGAACAACCGTTCTGTCGTTTCTGGCCAAAATCCAATTAAAACGAAGTAATGAGACGAAATTTCATGGGCAAGAATAAAGATGTGCGAACCAAAGTCTCCATAAGAATCTGCACTCTTGGCGAAGCAACGTTCGAGGAGCAACTGAGCAGGAAGCTGCGGAGCTCGCCACCAAACCAAGTGCGTGCCTGCGTGTTTGTGCGCGTGCGTACGTGTGCGTGTTGTAGAGCGTGCGTGCGTGTTGTATATGTGTCAGTGAGCGTGTGTGTTTGCGTACATGTATGTGTGTGTGTGTGCGTGCACGTGTGAGTACGTATGGTGCTCGCTTAATTACATTTGTAATTTACATGCTCATAATAACTCATGTACGCCTCAGTACAGATCTCGAAGATACGTTTCTAAAAAACCCGTGCATTCACTACACGCGCCTTTATCCATGCTCAAAAGTCTCAGAAGATACGCGCGCCATCTGCTTGGACAGCGCCGTGCATGGCGAAGGGGGTGTTTCAGAAGGTACCTGAAGGATGGCGCTACGAATGCACACCAAGCTAGGAGGAATTGTACTGGAAACGCATGGAACTCGCTTAATTCTGAAATCTGTAGTTTACATGCTCATAATTACTCATGTACGCCTCAGTACAGATCTCGAAGATATGTTTCTAAGAGACCCGTACATTCACTCGACGCTCCTTTATCCGTGCTCAAATGTAGAGCCGCCGTCATGGCGGAGTGGAAGCGTCGCCATCTCGAACGCCGAAGGCTCTGGTTCGATTCCCGGCCTTATAGCAAGTCTTTTTTATTCATTGAGCGTCGTGCCCTCTGATCTTTACGCAGCCACCCAATATTTCCGACGCGCGGTGCCGACAACTGCAACTACTGCTACGACACCGCCGGCTTTTCCACCGAACGCGGTGTATACACTGTCGCGTAATATCAGCTACCAGGAAGATCACATGAGAGGTGTTTACGCATATGCAAGACCGCTTTGTTATCCATCGTGTACAAATAGTAAGTATTGAAATGTTTAGAATTTCATAACGTCTTTAATCAGAAAAAATTTTTTTGCAAACAAGTACGCTCATTGTCACGCTCCAGCTAATGATACCAAAGTGTCTTCTTTGCTAAACAATAAGTTTCAAATGCAGCATGGAATGGAATGCAACAAGCCTATAGCAGGTTTCGATACCACGATGCCATTATTTGAAGAAGTTACTGAATGGTACGCGATGCGAATCTTATTTTGTCAGATTCTTTTATTCCCAGATTTTCCTCTTAAAAACCGCTAAAGATTCATTGCTGAGGTCTGCATGTGGAATGTACGACAAGCCTAACGCTCAGATAGAGAAGAATTGAATTATGCCAATGTGGAGGACTGGGCGAGTTGGTAGGTAGTCATTCTAGAAAAACAGCGCACACAGGACAGGACAGCGCTCGTGTCGTCGGTTCTTCCCTTGGTCCCTGTCCTGTGTGCGCTGTTTTTCTAGAAAGAATTGAATGATGATCAAATGAAAGATACAGTTTATTTTATTTCATACCAAAACCGATAGCCGCTGAATTATTCTTGAACGGACATCTCGTGGACGTCGGGATTGTTGAGTGGATTTTCTACCAAGATATTTCCTCTTACCAGTTTTGCTGCAGCGCCAGGAAGTACTGAGAAACGTCATAGTCGCGTCAACCACAATTCACACGCTCAAATCGGCTGCCACCGACGAGCGCTCGTGTGGCGACAAGAAGCTCGAACCAGGCTGTGTGCAAATGATTTATTGTCAGTTCTTGGGAAAGAGGTCGCGCCAGAAGGCATAGATTTTTTATTTTGTTTTCACAGTCAGGTATTATGATGGTAAATGAAAGCGACGGAGCACGTTGCTCGACGAACAAGCTGAACAGGACAGAGGAAGCTCCATAGGCTGCGTCGGCAGCAGCTCAGAGCTGGCACATTAGCGCCCACGCAGCGCGGCGGCGATAACCCGGGAGCAGCAGGTCATCGCCTCGATGTCCCCTGCGGGCCCTCGTTGCGTTGACAGGAAACAGCAGCGTGGGAAGCGTTGGTGTCCCTGCCCAGTCAGTAGGCCTCGGGAAGGAGACGACGAAGCCAGCTTGCCGCGTTGCACCATCGGTGATTAGGAAGTGATTCTGCACATGTTCACGGCCACCTTGCCTGGTCGAGAGGCACCCTTGAATAGACAATTGGCACATACATAATTGACTGCACTGATGAGAAATGGAACCTTGCACACCGCAAAAGAACCGGACTGACGTCCCCCTTGCCTGGTCAAGAGGCCCCCTTGAAAGTGTGCAAAGGTAGTTAACTAGTACATACAGGTGATCAGGAGTGACTGCACAAGACAGACAAGCACGAAACAAGGAATTTATATGAAAGTCAGGATGAACAGCTCGAGTGCAAAACGGGCCATCAAGTGTTGTAGACTATGCTGTAGACTATGTTGTAGACTATAAAAACCTTATTTTGTTTACTATTGTGAACGGCAGGGGAATACGAAAGCGCCGCGCACCATGACCCAGTGTTAACAACTGCCGTTTTTTTCTTTAATTTGCGCCTCTGAGACTAGCATTGTTAACACAAATGATGGCCTAGCCCATGAGCGAAGCGTTCGCTGAAAATTCCATGTGCACCACATTTGAGAACTCCGCACTATTTAAGGATTCAAACCTATATAGGGTTCAGGTAAAACGTGCCAAGTTTGTTTTGCGGTAGCACTTAAAATAGTGACGTCATTGAGAATTAATTTTCAGGCTTCTTCTCACAGCACCAAGGTCGCCGTGCCAGCCCGACGACTGCGCTCGCGCGGTCACGTAGCAATTTGGTCAAATGATCGGCCGCCATCTTTAAATCTAGGACGTACAAGAAACGTTCGAATTCGAGTAGCGAAGGGAACCGGGGAAATGTTTGCAGCTATTTTGCCCCGAATATGGTTTTTCAGTGGCCATGTTTTCGCGGCAACCTTTGACGACTGGCGAAATTGCTGGAGGAAGTACTGGCGCTTCGTGGATCTTTCAAAGCAACTACCCTGTTTTCTGCGGCTCTGTACTCTAAACGGCGGTTTACATTTTTTTATTGACATATTTACACCGTTTCGAGAGCATATTTCTGTGTGAAATGGCACACATTATGGCCGTGGTCAGCCAGTTACAATCCTTACTACATTACTTTATTACGATACGCTTAGAAATATTTTCGAATTTCTGTATTTCGACTACTGATCTGGAGTTCCCGGGTTCGAACCCGACCGCGGCGGCTGCGTTTTTATGGAGGAAAAACGTTAATGCGTCCGTGTGCTGTGCGATGTCAGTGCACGTTAAAGATCCCCAGGTGGTCGAAATTATTCCGGAGCCCTCCACTACGGCACCTCCTTCTTCCTTTATTCTTTCTCGCCCTCCTTTATCCCTTCCCTTTCGGCGCGGTTCAGGTGTCCAACGATATATGAGACAGATACTGCGCCATTTCCTTTCCCCAAAAACCAATTATTATTATTATCTATTTCTACGAAGAATATTTTATAGATCATCTGTGGTGAATGGGGCTTATTTAGGGTCGTCCAATTATATCTGCTAATCAGGTTATCTAGGGCCGTCTGGCCAGTTACAGTGACATAGATTAAATTATTGGGAGCGGTGTTTCGAAGTGCAGTTGGCAATTGAAAAGATGGCGACGAAACACAGACGACGACATAGTGATCAGCAGAACGTTGCAAAGTAACTCAAGAAGCAGAGGAGCCGTTTGGAGCTTGAAAAGCGTTGTGGTGAAGAGACGACGTTGTTAAGTGGTCACCAACTATTTCTTCACGCGTGGGAGCTGTTATTGTATTGGAAACACCGCACGACGAAAGGAAGGACTAGTATATAACCTAAGACGGAGCCCACTTCAGGACACACGGTATTTATATTCAGGTTTCCCACAGGACATAGTCCATCCAGAGTTCCGTGACTTCAACGTTTCATCGAGTTCCAACAGCAAACGGGCTACGCTGTTGCAAGTTGGCCGATAAAAATCTACGAGACTTGAGCATCGATCGCCACATGATATCATCAGCGCTAAGCATTACGCATCAGCGAAGTTTGAGCAGATGGGTGTAATGTCACGCGTGTCTATTATAAGGATAGCGATTCCGCACCCTCGTTGATGTGTCCGCGTCTCAAAACGGCACTGACAGCCCGGAAGTGAGAACGTGTCGGTAACATTAATCTCTATCAGAATGAAAACGTCAACAAACGCGATTCCTGATGTGGCAAGTAGCTTAAATTCTTCGCAGTATTTTCGGAAACTTCTGACGTTTTTGATTACGGTAGTAAATGCATTCTCTGAGTTGTAACGAAATACATCCTTTAAAGATTGAAAATTGGGGAGCTGGCAGCCGTGACAGGAATAGACAGTGATAGTGATAGTAATAGTTAGTGATAGTAATAGTTAGTGACAGTAAGTAGTTAGTGACCGTAATAATAGTGACAATAATATTCACGCTATCAGCGCTGTAATAGCGATAGTGGCGTCATCAACCACTCGTGTGATTGGACTAATCACGGGATAGGAACATGTCTAAACAAGTTGTCAACGAGTTGATGACGTCACAAAAGACAAAAAAGACATGTCTGCACAAGAAGCAGCGTCGATCTCTGTCCGTTCTTGGATGCCGACACGTGCGGTGCTCTAAATGCTTACGCATTTTCGCACGTAAGGAGACTGAAGTGCACCCTTTCAATTTTTTATTGCCACATTTCCATTAGCAAAAGTCGGCCGCGTGCGCACGTGCGGTGCTGTCACCAAAAAGGTTTATAGTCCGGGAACAGCGACAGTGACTTTGCCGCACCGCTACTTCCATGGGCAGACAGCGCGTCCTCGCGTTTCCTGCGGCCAGCCTTCTTCTTGTTTTCGTTGTCTGCTTTTCGGCCGGCTAGATGAAGTGATACCAAGAACTTGCTTATACGTGCGAGTTTCGCCATGCATGCGCGTGCTAGAGCTGGACGTTTCTAGCTCCTCTTATATCCGGCACTTATTGATCGATCGACCGATCGATTGACTGATTGATTGATTGATTGATTGATTGATTGATTGATTGATTGATTGATTGATTGATTGATTGATTGATTGATTGAACAACTTTAATTTCCACGAGAAAAGATGTTTCTCCCCGCCCCCGGCACGCAGGCCTGGCAGACGGGGAGTTGCGCGTGCGCGGTTAGAGGCTGGCTGGCAGTCCTTGACAGGTAGCGGCCCCTTCCGCCATATGGATGGTGCACTTATTACAAAAGGACTGAAAACGCCGGAATCATTTTCCCATGCCTTCGTGTAAATTCAATAACCTAATGGGTTTTCACTTCCGCACAGTGAACGAAATGCCTTCAAAGACCATAGGAGACAGTTGCGCATAATGCATCCAAACGGAGGGAAACTACAAGCTCGATTTTTCCGATTTGTTCATCAGCGGGCCCCGCCGCGGTGGCTCAGTGGTTAGGGCGCTCGACTACTGATCCGGAGTTCCCGGGTTCGAACCCGACCGCGGCGGCTTCGTTTTTGTGGAGGAAAAACGCTAAAGCGCCCGTGTGCTGTGCGATGTCAGTGCACGTTAAAGATCCCCAGGTGGTCGAAATTATTCCGGAGCCCTCCACTACGGCACCTCTTCTTCCTTTCTTCTTTCACTCCCTCCTTTATCCCTTCCCTTACGGCGCGGTTCAGGTGTCCAAAGATACATGAGACAGATACTGCGCCATTTCCTTTCCCCAAAAACCAATTATTATTATTATTATTATTATTATTATTATTATTATTATTATTATTATTATTATTATTATTATTATTATTATTATCAGCGGCTCTAGACTGACCGCGCTGGAAGCTCTTCGCGCGTTCCCCTTATATTAGTTCGTAAGCATTAGATGTCCCATTAGCACAAAAATAGGCGTCCGCCGTCTATAGCACAAAATTTGGACATCAGAACGCCGGTCTACGACGTCACAACACATGTATGCGAACAAAGCAGCTACGGCGCCGTTGCTAAAGCGGTATTCGCACGGGGGACATCGGCGCGGATGGATGTGGATAGGAGGTGCGCGACGTCAGAGATCCGCCGAAGTCCGCCCCTGCTCTTGGTGGTGGTGGTGGTACCTTTGGTGCATTTATTGGGGAGGGATACTGGACGGGGATTATGTTGTCCAATTCGTGGGAACCCTCTTGGCGTCCAGGGGGAAGAGAATTGGGGGGGGGGGGGGGTCCTCTCGCCGTCGTCACTGCTCTTGTTGTAATAAAGGGCACGTGGGGGGGAGGCAGCTGGCTGGAAGGCATATACCTTGCACACTAAATGAACGTTTGGTACTAATTACCTTTGTTAAGCTGAAAAAAGTGGCACTGTCATAAAGTTTTCAACTCACTGCAGCTGCCCAAGCTCCAGCCATGCAAACTTTTTCTTCTTTCTTTTTCTTATTTTACCTTTGACGCTGAGTAGAATCTGTTTTTCCGATAAATTGTCTTTTTAAGATAGTCAACATTTTCACTGAGTAATGCTGCTGCTTGCTGTCTGAACTGGCATTTATTAGCTTATTTTTGAGCCATGAATTAACGCTGCAAATCTGTTCATTACTGACCTTTATTAATGTCAGAAAAATTTATTTCCAAACTTTTTATTGCGTAGCTCCTCTGCCGGGAAAAGAACCAGGGTATCGAGTACGAGTACGCAGTCCCTACCGGCGTTAGTCGTCCACGGCCAGGCTCCTACAAATGGGACTCCGGAGACTTCGGACCATGCACCAAAACATGTGGGGAAGGTGCGTCAACGTCTTTTCTCGCCACTCTTTGGCGCCTTTCGACCATATGCATAGCTGCCTGAGGTCTACAGCGTCAAACGTTTGTGACGCATTAGTGCTGATTGAAAAGTTCAAAGGAAACACCAAAGGCAGTCAGCTTTATCTAAAGATATTTCTCATTAACCAAACAAGCAATGTCCTCAGCAATAAACCCTCTGTGAATGGGTTTTCTCGGCCTAGTGTAAAAACCTAAAGAGAAGCATTTACAATGCAAAAAAAACATTCATATTCAAGCGGCGAATAGGCAATAAAAGTGGGGCAGGTCAGTATCGACACCAGAGCCAGGACACAGGCTAACTTCGTGTTACTGCATTTAAAAAGTAATGTAATGAACATTATTGATGTTGAGATCTGAAAGCTACGAGAGATGAGATAAAGGAAGGATTACTCGATTGGGGGGGGGGGGGGGCGCGTAGGGATTTTCACACTATGTAGCCCTAGATCTACTGCTCTGAATCAGTGAGATGATCTGGCGTCATGTTCTGAGGATCCGCTTAGGATCCCAGGTGGTTGTGGCAGTCGAATATCAATTACACTGAAAAACAAAAGCCCCCAAGAACAGATAATCAGATGCGTGTAAGGAGAATGAACCGAGTGTTCAAGACCGATCTGAACCTTTTCAAATCTCTCCTGCAGCCTACTGTGTATAATAGGCATTCCAGGATGAACGGATAGGAAACGAGGTACATCGCAGAGGCTCTTTATTGTAGATTTACTGCCTTGTTAACAAGTATGGCTTCTAAGCGGCGGTCTTTGCTGTATTTGTTCAGGTCTTCAGAGCCGCCTTGTATATTGCACGAGCTCGACGACTTTAAACAGAGTGTCCGACGACCTCTGCAATGCGACCATCAAGCCTGAGGCCACAAAAGTCTGCCACCAAAAACTATGCTCTGTGACGTGAGTTAACAACGACTTTCTTTTGTCTTGCTTGTTTCTCCTGGTAATTATTTTTCATCCAGACTGATATTCCCACATATGAGGCTTATATAACTTCTTGAAAAGTAAAAAAGAATATTATTTGGTAATCCGGTAGATAACTAAGTGGTGCAGCAGCGTACTGCTACGCTGCGAATACCACTTTTGCGCCGTAAAATGTTCACCAGTAACTCGTTTGTGAGTGACTATAGCTGCTTCGATCGCCCACGAAAGGACAGGAGACATCGCCGTCCGTGTTATAGACTACGCTGCGGCGTGTATGCCATTGTGACGTAAAGCGATAGTTTCGACACGTATGTCGTTGTCGGTGTAAGGATGTTCCCAATCGGGATTTCAGCCGCCTTTATTTAATATACAACGCCTCTATGGCACTCAAACTTAGCGAAAAGAATCGCAGGCTGTTGTATTATTCCGTAAAGTACAAAATTTCAATACATCGAAAAACCGGGTCATTTCCCCTACACTCTCAGCACGAATATCCCTGCTTGGGATTAAAAAGGGAGTGGCCTGTCCTCCAGCGAGTGTGTGCACTATAGGGCAGGTAACTCTCTTGTTACTCATTTCTATTCAGACTGCATGTGTGAAACCACGTGTTTTGTGAGCAGGTGCCAGGTGGCAGTCTGTATATATCTTTATTCGGTGGAAGATTCAAATTGTGAATCAGTGGTTTACAAGGGTCATCATTTCCGCGTAAGCTGTTTCTATAGCGATATCCTGCGTACCAATTCGCGTTTTTCACGTTTTCAGGTGGTTTGTTGGCGAATGGGAAGAATGCTCCATGACATGCGGAAAAGGCATCCAGTCTCGGGTAGTGTTATGCCTACAAAAGACCCAGATTGGCAGTGTCCTGACGGAAGACTCGCACTGCCTCGAGTCAGTCGGACAAAAGCCGGAGAGGCGTCAGGAGTGCAGCTCCGGCGCCTGCCCCTCTTGGGTCGCGGGCACCTGGTCAGAGGCAAGTCAAAGGCTTCACGGCATCTTTTCAGTAGCAGCAAGTGGTAGGGCATTCTGACAGCAATTAAAAAGAGTTGATATCAGCAAAAAAAAAACTCGCCTTGCTTTTATTCTATAGATAAACACATCAGGATCAGTGCTGCAGGGTTTCAGTTGCCAGCTCTCAAGGAGCTTAAGTATAGTAAAGCTGCGCTGACACTGTAAAATAAAAAGTACATTCTTCGCCTGATGCTGCTTGCGCAGGGTTGTTTTTTACATTACCATCCATAAAAGAGCACTACAAACGAATAATGAGAAACACAAGCCAAGCATGAAACCTCATGATCGTTCATGTTCTTTCCCCGTCCATGCTCTTTTTTAATCATAAGGCTGCAATTAGCATGAAGGCTGGCAAAGTGGGCCTCATGGCAAAAGATGCGGTGGCACACCTGCTGATAAATATTGCAACAACAGGCAGTCCCGTCTACACGCAGCCCAGTTTCGTTTTCATTCCCTTTCCTTAGTTTTGAAGGACAGCTTGGAAGGATGTGTGTGGTAAAATTACGCAACACTGTCTTTGTTTCGTTGGGTATAAATGATGCCGAAATTCGCGTTTCCCGCCACAACTATGACAGCCTTTCATGGCTGAAAAAATGTTGGCAGTGTTCCTGAACACTAATCTTGGAATCATGTGTAGCTTCTTGTTATTTCTGTTAATACACTAGGATCTCGATGACTCAATTAAGGTTGATACAAATTACGAGATGATATGAGTTTGTGAAATTCTCTGGAGGTAGTGCAACGTATACAATGTTTGGAATTACGAGTGTTATGGACACTATCCCGAGCTACTACAAATGAAACGACCACGCCAGCCGCGACCGCATCCTCAACAATTGTGCGTTGCTCTCACATAACTGACGCCTTAAACGCTAGCCTCGTGGTATATAAAATGGCATTCCTTTGGGCCAGTCGGTATGAATCCATTTTTGGGCCAGCATGAACTTTGGGACGAATCAACGTAGACAGACACTAGGAACACATGGCCGCGAGCCCTTAGGAGTGGCGCCCGACAGTAAATAGATGCCATCTGCCGTAAGAAAATCTGCGCGAATGCTATTTCCATGCTTTTGCATGCGGGTTTTGTTTTTTCTTGGATGATACGAAAATTTTTCGCCACATTTCAGTATTCACATTGTAGAGAATCCACTGTATTCACCTTTGTTGGTCCTTTAGACTGCAGTTTTCATTGCTGATTGATAACTGCGGCCGAGGGTGTAATGGCATTCTCATTTAACATTTTTCTTGTATGGTCACGGATTAATCAGTACACTCTTTTAACAGAATAAACTGACTGAACCAAAAAACCGCAGAAAAAAAAAGGTGTATTGTACCCACTGTTGTGTATATCTTTCTTGAATACTCTGCATTTCTCGCTATGATTCTGCAGTGCAGAAAGTCCTCAATTTGCGAGCAGTAAAGTTGAAGCTTCATGTCTGCCTTTTTCTTTGTTCATGTTATGTATGCTACGACATTGCTTATGACATATCATTGGAATGATAAAGTTCTGTGGCTTTGTTCCTTCAGTGCGACAGGCTGTGTGGAATAGGGACTCAGACTCGAGATGTCCAGTGCACCAACCGAATCAGTGGAAATGTTCTCGGAAAGGATGCGCTCATTCACACGGGCTGTGATGAGGCGACAAAACCGCCTACCAACCGGACGTGTGAGCTGAGACCGTGTGACGGTCTGGAGTGGGTCACTACGCCCTGGTCCGGCGTGAGTATATGCACTTTTGTCGACTGATTGATTCAATACTTGTCTCATATCTGAATTCATGCTTTTGACCTGTGGGATAGGCTCTTGATGAGACAGGAAGAGGCATGAGGGGCTCGTTGAGATTACGTTTGAAGCAAAGCACAAGACATTGTACTTTTTCATTAATAGCCGGTATTGATCCATGGGGAATTAGTAGTGGCGGTGATGGTAGTAAAACTTTATTATTATGCACTGGGGCAGGTTTTAGAGGAGAGTGGAGGATTTCACCACTCCCTTGCCTGGGTGGTAGTCCTAATTGCGGGACACCATTGGTGGTAGCCGCTGCCCAAGCTCTTTGGACCACAGCCCTCTGGGACTCCAGGTCCAAGCAGCCGGACAAGGTCGCCTCCCAGCCCTCTCTCGTTGGCTGATTTACTCTTTATTTGCGGATTTTTCTGGCAGGCCCATACCATATGATATGCGTCTGCCCACGTCTCACAAAATTTACAGTACCCCGAAAAAGTTGGGTCTATGTGTTTTAGAATCGAAGGGCTTAGAAAAGGCCCCGTTTGCAGCCTTCTGAGGTGTCGTTCCTCAGTTCTATCCAGGCCCTTGGCGGGCTCTGGGAACGTCTGCCTACTTCGGTTTGTCGCGCTCCTTTTTCACACCACACTACCGTAATGCGGTGAAGCCAACCAAACTAACCTCTAGCGGCTGCTCTCGCGTGCTACGCTGCTGAAAGCGACGCATGAACTAACTGCACACTGTCTTTAATGAGATTACTCTACTGCTAGCGCAATGATAATTGCATTCAACGTCTTTTGTTAGGCGATGGCTAGACCTTAAGTACTTTTCCCTACTGCTTTTGATGCGAAGCAGGAAAGGCTAACGCTTCCCAGTAAGCGCTGCCCTCCCATCGAGCCGGCAAGTGACGCATCGACGCAAGAAGCGAGTCACTAGCCTGGCCACATTGCGTTCTTGCTTATAGGCTGCAATTTTTTATAAACTGAACTGTCAATATATCAAACTATTTCGCTATCTTATTCGATTTCGACATATCCGCCGGGTTCGACGGCTTACCGAGCATGTTTGGCCATGAAAGGAACTCCCGAGCGACAACTCAAGGTTGAAGCTGCAGATGCCCCTCAAAAGGAGGCCTTCCAACCAATTGTGTCAGCCGATTTTCATGACGCCATAGTTACATCTGCCACGCCGTACTTCCATCTGACGCCGCCCTTCCATCTGCCACTCCCTGCGATGTAACCAAGCAAGTCCAAGGGAATTAACCACAACGACGTGCGAATCGGCAACCGCCATTGAGTGGAGAGTATCCTTCGGGGGGCATCTGCCGCTTGGTTCTTGAGTTGTATCCGACTATAGCGGGACCTGCCAGCTCGGATGGCAGGGCAGGGTTCGGAGCGATACACAGATAACCACTAGAAGGGCAAATTTTTGCACCAAGGTACTCTTTTTTATCGCACCAATTTTTTTACCACGCACATACCGAAAACTCCACGGAAGGTACAGCTGCATGGAGGGTGGGTAGCCAGGTAGTCAACGCCCGTACATGCTTCTCCCACTTGACGACGCCCCCTGGAAGCAGCGGCGTGGACCTTGCAAGAACCATTCGCCGTTCACGTCGACAGTCACGACACAGCTGTAATGCAGTACAGCATCTCTAGCTCGCAGTTGCACAGCCTCCGTTACTTGCTGGCGTGCAGTGCGTGGAAGCCAATCTAGCTGGCGCTCGGTATTTGCGTTCTCCGGAATTACCGTGAGTGGGTTAATAGAGACAAAACTTCGGAAAAGGTCGCTTTTAAGGCCCGCCTGGGTTGCATTCGTTCATCAACTAAATTCCGCTATTCTCGCATACGCTTCGGAATGAAATTTATCGTAAATGTTTTGGCTACATTGGATCATTTTATTTTTACCTGTTCGCAATAAAAACTTTCGAATGTTCTTGGGTGGACACTGCTTTTATGTAAGTTATTCCTTAGGGAAAGAATTAAAAATAGCACAACATGAAGGACCAGAAAGAAAACACGACCAACAGACAGTGGACGAACAGCTGATGGTGCAGTGTCTGTGCCTTTTCATTTGTTCTGCTTCCTCTGTTAATTTTTTTTTTATAACGAAGTACCCAGCTGGTTAATGTGCAGTTCTGGGTGAGAAACTTCCCTTGCAACGTTTACAACCTTGACATGCGCTGTCCTCTCTCTACTCACAGTGTGAGACTCCGTGTTCCTCGCGCATTGAGACCCGGCAGGTGTTATGCGCCAATGATAAAGGGATTCCCTTTCCCGACGAATACTGCGACGACGAGAAGCGGCCCAACACGACCAGGCCGTGCGACGAGGACGACAGCGCCCCTGGCGCCCAGTGCCAGCACAAGTGGTACGCTTCCGAATGGAGCCTTGTGAGTTACTTTATACTCGCCCCACTCCCTCTTGCAACCTCTTGCCCGCAGCCTCTCTCCCCACCATCTTTCTTTGATGGACATCAGAATTCTGTCTTAATAACACATTTTCTGGTGCAGCGGGCTCTCCTTAGGCTGATTTAATTAATACTATCGGTTTATCCTGACACTGTGGTCAGCATCAAGTGTAGTCAAATTGCTTCTGGCATATTAAATGATGAAGTGCATGGTCAAATGTTTCGAGGAATCCCCAAAGGGGATTTATAGTTTATGGGGGTTTAACGTCCCAAAGCAACTCAGGCTATGAGGAACGCCGTAGTGAAGGGCTCCGGAAATTTCGACCACCTGGGGTTCTTTAACGTGCACTGACATCGCACAGTACATGGGCCTCTAGAATTTCGCCCCCATCGAAATTCGACCGCCGCGGCCGCTGTCGAACCCGCGTCTTTCGGGTGAGCAGCCGAGCACCATAACCGCTGAGCCACCACGGCGGCCCAACGTGGAGTACATTTGTAATGAGAGAGTAATTACTCATTGGCATCCACCCAAGCGGATCCATGCGGCTGAAAAGTAAGGCTATACAGCTTTCTCAGAAAATTCACAGTTAAAAAATATGCTGCGCTTTGGTGGATGCCAATGAGTAATTACTTCCTTATTATGAGTGCTTAGTCCGAATAATATTAGCCCCTTTGTCGTATTATGCACTTCGTCATTTCATGTTACATCATTACTCGCTGATGCACTTTAATACGCAATAAATGGCCTCATTTTACCTTCTCTCTTATTTAGTTCTTTTGTTTCACCTTTTCAGCACCACCCTCTCCCATTTTTATCTCCTTAATTCTCTTCCCCATGCAGAGTAGCATGCCAGCGACTTTTAAACGCCGGCAAAATTCTCCATTTTTTTTAATTAAAGAGTTTCTTTCTGTGTCATTGATATTCAAACTCCGCATATTTCGAACAAAAATTTGCAGTTCGTTCTGTTTCGAATTATCAAGTGTGGTCAGCACAGCGCTTTAAATTCACTCATTTTCTTGTTATAGTTTACTCTGTATTTTGTATATTCGAAGCCCCTCTACTCTGTGAAGAATTTTGACTATTGGGAGTACAACAAATCAACTGAATTGATTATAGGCTGATGTGTCCTCGTTTGCTGGCCTGTAGAATAAACCTGCTGAGCTGCATTGTATATCACAGACCTTTCTCTCTAGGCCATGTTAGGGAAAACAAGCACAAAACCTTAGCAGCTGGGAGCTTGGGGTCACAGCGTATTTTAATGGGTTGGCTTCCTTTATTATAAAGTCAATATCATGGCACTCAAGTAAAAAGAAGCACGCAGACAACCTTACATCTATGTCTTGTATTCACGATTTGAATTTCGCTAGTTATCTTACAGCTGAGGCTTTGTTTTTTTTTTTCAAAAAAGAATCTAGATCACACCCACAAGGTTGTATTCGAAGTCAAATTGCCCTTTATGATTTATGTTTTTTTCAGTGCTCGACGCAGTGTGGGCGAGGAATGCAGACGCGCCAAGTATTCTGCGGCACCGTCATCGATGGAAGCATCCACAAAACGTCTGACGGCAACTGTGATCCAGCAAGCAAATTGGACTCGACAAGAGAGTGCTTCGTTGAGGAGTTTTGCAGTGGAATCTGGATTGCTGCTCCATGGAACAAGGTGAGACATTCCTCAGTTCTTTTACAAAGTGAAGTAAATCATTCTGAGTTTCTTGGAACTTCTTTGTATTCAAGAACAAAAATGGGAAGGAACAGTGAAGCTCAGCCTCAAGGGCATGACGCGATAGCTTTCATTAGTTATATGCCAAGATATGCGGAATTGGTCATTCTCAGATTGACATCCATGCGTCCCTGGGAGTCCTATACCATTCCTTGCGCAGTGGTGCAGCGGTTTTAAAGCATGCGCCAATTCCCGGCGATGGCAGGCGCTGCCACCACTTGGGCTTGTGGCTAACCTTCCCGAGCAACCTCTACCGATCAATCATTAATGTAACTGCCCCCCGCCACGGTGGTTAGTTTGCTCACAGTCCGGTGGGCAGGTTGTGTTGACGCCACAAGGTCGTCACCCAGGAACCTAGGTTGCTTCTGCGGAGATATTTCGCTCACAACGCCGAGGCCGAGGACAACGAGGCCGTATTTTCTACACAACAGGTGCCATTCAGCCTGAGGACATCATCAACAACAGGAACCTTAACCCTATCGCCTCAATACTGCGAGAGTGAAGTCCTGTAGTGGTAGTTTATTTCAGTGCAGTGATATCTTCGTTCCCTATCAACAGGTGGACTGCTCACATCTTTTTTTTACGATTTTTTTTCCAGCTGTAGCTTGGGAGAGGCAATCATTATGGTTTGCCTTTGTGTTTTACTAATCTTCGTGGGCACATTGGCAAATGGACTGTGAAGAGAAATTAATACCAGGTCAGCCTCAAAGAACTCCAGCCTTGATGTGAACAAAGGTCAATAAATAAAAATTGGTCCCTAAACAATAATTGAAAAGAATATTTGAATTCATTTATGGGTGTTTAACGTCCCAAAGCGACTGAGGCTATGAGGGAGGTCGTAGTGAAGGGCTCCGGAAATTTCGCTTACCTGGGGTTCTTTAACGTGCACTGACATCGCACAGTACACGGGCATCTAGAATTTCGCCTCCATCGATTAGACCGCCGTGGCCGGGATCGAAATTGAACAGAATAGACAGAGCTATGGTGAAAGATGAGGGCCAAGACAAATGCGGTGGTATACCTTCTCTTTCTCGAGTATATTGTTTTTACATGCTGGCACATTGAATAAACGAGAAATGTTTAGCTGTTACGATAAACAGATCTTTTTGTTGAATGTTGCACTCAAGAGTTTGTTGTGCCCGATAGGAATCTATTTGTTTGCTTTGTTGTTTCCTAGCTGGGCTCTGAAGTCATGTGCTTAACTGTGCTGCTATATGTTACTACAGATGCGGTCACTTCTTCATACTTAAGGAGGAAAAACTCAGGAAAGAATTTTTTTCATAATTAACTTGTTGGCTGTACATCGTAAGAGAGTAGTAATAAAAAATGATTATCATTGTAGACACTCAACAAAGGTAGGTTTTGGGCCAGTTGGTCCGACATACTTGTGGGGAAAAAACCGCGACTTCGAACAGGACGAAGACGAGAACGGCACAGGATGAGCGGTAACTTGCAACTAAGGTTTATTGGAAAAACAACCGTAACAGCAAAATTGGTATCTGAGCATCACACAGAAAAAAGAAAACAGAAAAAATGAACAAACCAAGATGATCTCACGCTTTTATGGTTACCTAGCCCGCCTTTACGTGAGATTATTTTGGTTTGTTCATTTTTTTTTCTTTGTGATGGGCAGATACCCATTTTGCTGCTGCGAGTGTTTTTTCAGTAAAACTTACTTGCAGGTTACTGCTCGTTCTATGCCGTTCTCGTCTTCGCCCCGTTTGAAGTCGCGGGTTTTCCCCGACAAGTTTGTAGATATTCCCTCATAGTACTCTGTAACAGAGACGGATATGTTTGTGCCATAGACTTGTGCCGCAGCATGGAAATGCTTGGCTTTTGCTAGATTGTCAGTGGGGGCACGACGCATCCCTTGCAGTGTTCCACGCCTTGCGGAGGAGGGCAGCGCACGAGAACTGTCATCTGTCACGTCAAAGGGAAGCCAGCCGCCTCCAAGAATTGTGACATCGGCAAAAAGCCATTTGACTCTGAGTCGTGTAACATGAATGCCTGTGACGAAGGTGTGACCATTTTTTCGCTTTTGATGAAGTTTTGCTTAACATTTTAACGCCATAATTATGAAGGAATTTGTGTAAAAATTCATTAGTTCCACATTATGGTAGCTTACGTATTCACAGTCAAACTTCAGTCAGTAATTTGTTAGCTCCCTTAAAATTTGAGATATAGGTATGTCGCCAATTGGGAACAATTAGGATTTGGTCATTTATGCAGCTAGTCGAGTTGACGAAGTTTCAGGTCTCGAACCAACTCTAAGGCCCATTGACAATGGATTAATTTTAATTCAATAAATGCGTACCGGTTTTGCCCACACTAGTAAAAAAATAAGAGACTAAGAGATTCTGGTGGCTGGCTGGAAGTCGAACATTCACGCCTTTGTTATGTTCTCAGCTTTTTCATAGTGGCGCCAAGCACTCTGACCGAAAATCTTGGAGCTGAGAGCATGTTAATAGCAAACATATGTGAGTTCTGTATGTCGGTATGTTGGGAATTCGCGACAGTAGGCATTAAAGCGGAAATTTACAGGTTGTTAAGATTCATGTCTGTGATTAAAACTTTGCATCAGTTTCGCTATATGCTTCACGTCGAAGCAGCTTTGTACTGCCAGTTGGACATGTACGGCATGTTTAGTGATGCTTATCCTATACTCATCCATAGATAACATGCATATATTCTTTTCTGTAGTAGGATACAGCCTAAAGAAACAGCAGTTGGTAACACTGCACCACGGTCCGCAGCGTCCTGTATTATTCCGCTGGTCAATCAAAACAGTAAACAAAATTAGCTGTTCAGTGTTTGGCTATATTGAACATGGCAGGTATCAAAACTCTGGAGCTTATAATTTTTTTCTTGTGATGAGCTTCTTACTTAGGTAACAAGAGAAGTTTTAACAACCAACTATTTTTGGTCGTTGAAGAATTCTGTTCTGCGGCCCTGAATATGGCTAAATCTTTATTGTAGACTTAATTTGTACCCAACAACAGTCAGGGCTTCAATCTTTGGGCTATCTAGCGCTGTTTCTTACATATTCTGGCTGATTTAAAGCTGGTAACTCATAATTTTTCTAATTCTACATCTCTCTAACGCAATATGAAAGGCTCATCTCGAAGATTTCTTCAGCGTTAAGTTTGGGCTTGTATATTTTCCAGACGAAGTGATTTTTGAGGCAGCCTGCAAGAAATCCAAGCATGGCTGCTGTCCTGATGGCATGACGCCCTCTGGCGCCAACTATGAGGGCTGCCCCAATGTCACTCCGGTTGAGGGAGGCTGCAACGCCACGGAGTTTGGCTGCTGCCTAGATGGCGTCACTCCTGCTTCGGGACCATTCATGTGAGCCTAGTTCCTGACCATGTTCTCATTCTGCACCTTGTTTTCTCTGAATTACAAGTTCAGATGTAGATCTTTTTCCGAGATTGTGGTGCCTAACCTGCATTCTTTGTGACAATGCAGTTGTTAAACTTTCTGCGAGTTAAAAAAGTAAAATATTTTGGTGCAGAAATTATGCATTTTTTTCATCTCATGCCCAATTCAAAATGACAGAATTTTGTAGTTCATCACTTCGGTGCTGACTGCTCTTTTCCTGCGTAACCTATAATTTTAATTACTGCTTCAAAATAACATATAGTTATCACGTAGTGCAACACTTCGACACGGCAGAGACTGAAGAAAATGCAATGCACTTAGGAAATTTCAGGCCTGGTAGCCCTGTTCCCGTTTTGAACAAATGATGCGCAACAGGAAATTCACCTAACAACTCTGAAAACTTAGCGCATAGCTCTGCTTCAGCTGCAGTAATCTTAGGCGCGTAGTACTGGCAGCCAGTCGTCTGTGCAGTCCCGCAGATATCTTGAGGTGCTGTGCTCGGAGCGACAGACGATTAGGTGAAGTGGCTCCGGAAGTTGGCAGAGATACAATGGCTGGCGATGGTACTGGCTCAGCTGGATATTAAAGCTTTACCTCGTTATAGCTCATCCTCCAGTTTTGTGCTATTGTTGACACCATCCGCAGCACGACTTTGGCAGCGCGCCAAGATGCAGCGGCACGCGTGGCGGTACCGCGTGCTTATGTTTTGTTGACAGTTGGTTGCGCTGGCCTGGCCGTCGAACTTGGCAGCTCGCCAGGACTTTGTCGGGACAGTAGCGGTGCGGTGAGTTCATGACAAAAAATTAAATCGCAGCTAACAGTCAAATATTCACATTACACACTCCTGTCGAGTGCACACTTATGTTGATTATACTGGCTGCTCCATAATGATTGATGTCCCATTAGACCCGTTACCTAAAGCAGCATCACTTTCACTGACTTTTGACCTGAAGCACTGTCACACCACACAACTTTCGTGCGATGTGCAGCCCGCCACTTTAAACCTGTGAATAGTGTTTGGCCGATGCTTGTCTCACCTTTCTTTGGTCTGGACTTGCAGGAAGGGCTGCGAGAAGATGTCCTTCTGCAACGGCACACAATTCGGCTGCTGCCCTGACAATAAAACCGCTGCGAAGGGTCCCAACTATGAAGGCTGCTTCTCAGCCACTGCCGAGACCGCCTCCGCCAACTGCAACACGACCGAATGGGGTTGCTGTCCCGATGGCATCACCTCCGCCGCCGACTCGAGCCAGACGAACTGTGCCGTGGCAACGAGCGCCGGTGTTCTTTCGTGCGCCTATTCCCGGTTCGGATGCTGCTCTGACAAAGTGACGGCTGCGGACGGCCCGGGAGGCCTGAACTGTGTCGACAGGTCCGGCAAAAAGAAGCTATGCCATGTGACGACTCACGGCTGCTGTCCTGATGGATTGTCGGTGGCACAAGGACCAAACAACGAGGGTTGCCCAGACCTATTTCAAATACCGCCCGACACGAACTGCTCCACTTCGACCCACGGTCGTTGTCCGGACGGCATTACGCCAGCCTTGGTACCAGAAGGACTTGATGGTGACGATATCGAAGGAAGTGGATTGGAGCCCCCAGAAGGGGACAACACCCTGTTTGGACGCTACCCCGACGGGAAGACATCGGCGATCGGAGAGGACTTCAAGGGTGGCATCAACTGCACCAACTCCACGTTCGGGTGTTGTCTCGATGGCGTTACAGCTGCCATTGGAGAGGGATTTGAAGGATGCGTAGAGGATTGCGAAGCCACAAAATACGGCTGCTGCCCGGACATGATCACAGCGGCCGGGGGACCCGATTATGAAGGTTGTGGAAACTGCACGAACTCACTGTACGGATGCTGCGAGGATAACACTACCTTCTCGTTGGGACCCAGGGGAGAGGGTTGTTGCGTGGTGAGCGAATTTGGTTGTTGCCGTGACAACATTACGGCGGCCACTGACGACGGATGCCTGTGCAGTGGCACAACACATGGATGCTGCCCAGACAACGTCACCATTGCCCTCGGTCCTGAGTACGTATGCTGTGGCCTCGACTGAGATAGCAACTATAGTTTGGATAGGTCCTGGTTGGTGTTATTTGTTTCATGCTGCTATATTTTTAGCAACCAGCTTGAAGGAACAAGACAGCGAACAAAGCACACATACGGCAAGGTGTCCTTTTTTTTGTGAATGTGCCCTGTCCCTCGTCCTGCGTTTCGCTATATTTTTTTCAAGGTCACAAAATCAATGAAATGAATTTAGTGCGTAATATGGGTTGATTATGAGTTGATGTTATGGAAAGAAAAATGACAGGCTGCAACGTCGAAAGACCGGAAGCTGGCAGATTGGGTCAGAGAACAAACACGGGTTAATGAAATCCTAGTCTAAATCAAGAGGAAGATATGGTCTTGGGAAGGGCATATGACGGGAAGGCAATGTAACCGCTGGTCCTTAAAGGTAACGTAGTGGATTCCAAGAGGAAGCAAGCGTAGCAGGGAGCGGAAGAAAGTTGGGTGGGCGGATGAGATTAAGAAGTTTGCGGAATAGAGCAAGCGCAGCTGGTCTAGCAGAGGGTTAATTACAGAAACATAGAAGAGGCCTTTGCCCTGCAGTGTGCGTAGTCAGGCTGATGATGATGAGTTGATTGCATATCCTGGGATATTTTTTCTTTGCTGTGTGCTTTGTTAGAGAGCGTTGGGACTCCAAGCTAGGTCAATCTTGAAACGTAAAATCATGTGCGGAACAATATGTGGAATTGTTTCGCGCATGCTAGAGAGTTTTTTTTTTTCTGACACACTGGCAAACGTCGATCAAATCGGGCGCGTGTTTGTTGCCAGTACTAATGTTCCTCGAACTTGTTTCTACCATTTTCTGGTCGTTTTCATATCATTTTTTAGTTTAATTTGTCAAGCCGCTAATGCTTGGGGAAAATGGTATAAAATTTAGCATACAATACTTATGCGTCAGAAAGCTCGAGTAGGAGAACGAAAGGCCGAGGAAAAGCCACAGGGATGTTTCCAGTGAATACTCTCCACTGATGAAAAGGGAACAGGAGGTGTAAAAGGGTAAGAAAAACTCACAGGACGGTTACGACAGTGCAACGCGAGGTTCAGCGGTAGCTGTTTAGGTGCGTAGTTTAGGCGTTTCGACACGTGACCACCGGTGTAGTGGTCCCGTGATGCACCCCTGCACTGCTAGGCGGCGGTTCCAAACAGAGCCATTCGTAGGCTTATGCGACCTAGGTTGACCGGCGCAACCAGTGGGTGCGCTAGCACCCACGCGTTATGGCGCCAACGACGGCGGACGACTACGGCGCGAAAGCAAGGGACGGGCGCATAACAGCTATCGCTGTAAGAAGAGATGGATGTGGTGAGAAGCAAGGATGTCAGTTCAGGACACGCGTGCCACAAAGTCGCTGCATGTCACATAAGCACGACGCCTTTAGGAACCTGATTAGTGCCTGGCAAGCGCCTTTAGCAAAAAAAAATGCTTAGTCGGTGAGAAATAAATTTTAAGCTTCATTTTGCAGATGCACCTACTTCATTGCTATCACTTCAGTGTAGAAGAGATCGGGCAATCATTCGCACATCTTCTCTACAGGATCACGTGCAACGTAGCCATTAACCGTCTACTGAAACAAATTCATTCAAACTTATGAAACATAGCGCGGTGCATAGCGCGACATTCGTCACCATACCTGAGAGGGGTATGAGTGTGCTCTGGCTGCTCATGCTAGTCCCAATTTATAGTTAATATCTAACGAGGCGGGTGAAGTGAAGTTGAAGCCATTCACTGATGAAGTTCTTTTATCTGTGCACCCAGTTACGAGGGATGCTTTTGCGAACACTATCCCTTTGGCTGCTGTCCCGACAAGTCACCTGCCGACGGTCCCAACTTTGAAGGCTGCGTCAGCTGCTACAACGCGACCTTCGGATGCTGTCCTGGTGGCCTCACGGCTGCACTGGGCCCGAACTTTGAAGGGTATGCAAGGCCACGACATTCCTTGTGAGGATAGTTGTCCTCTTGTCAGCTTCATTTGCTTAATTATTGTCGAGTGCTACCTTACGTTAAAGATGAAATTTGCAACCTCAGCAAGCAGATGAATGCGCGAGATTTCACAGATACTGTACAAAGTAGACAGGTTGATGCTTCGTTTTTGTGGTGCGACGTAAAATGTCTATTGAATAACGGGCTTGGCTATGGGTGTGTCATGGTGGTAGGGGTTCTCTGGAAAGCTTGGTTTTCTCATTTAGACCCAAATGCTCTGCTGCAGATGCTATCGCGTAAACTTACAGCCATTCGTCCACAGCCTTGAGCTTGCAGTGTGGAAACACAAGGACCAAGCTTCTAGGCTTTATGCTGTTAATAACGTCCAAAAATGTTAGAACCTGTGTAGAGGTGTAGACGAGGCGTGATGAAGGCTTTAAGCAATGATGATGTGGAGTTGTTCGCTGCCAAAGTTTCAGTGTTAAAAGTACGCATGATTTCCAGAACCATGCAATGAAAAGCCTGCAGAAGTCGAAAATAATCTTTTTGAACCCAACGAATTTCACTACTTTCTTTTCATTTCTGCCATTACAGATGCAATACCAAGTGCACCAACACCACGTTTGGCTGCTGTCCCGATGGGCTGCAGGCCGCTAACGGCGAGAAGTTTGCTGGCTGTTCAGTAGCATGCAAAGGAACCCCGTTCGGCTGCTGTCCGGATGGATTGGCTGCGGCTTCTGGGCCTAGCTTTCAGGGCTGCGATAGTTGTAGTGAGTCTCTGTATGGTTGCTGCGCCGACAACGCATCGTTGGCCCTTGGCCCCGATGGCGAGGGCTGTTGCTTGTACACCGAGTTTGGCTGTTGCCAGGACAACAAGACAGAGGCTCGGGGACCGGACCTTGCTGGCTGCAGCTGCCACACGACACCACACGGCTGCTGTCCCGATGGAATCGCACCAGCAAGGGGTCCCATGTAAGATGAAAACCTGAGTCTGCGTCACGGAGTAAGACTGACCAGAGCACCGACTTACGTGGGCTTGATCGCAGTCACTGTGCTCTCGTCCTGCACTCTCCACTCGCTAATACGCATTTGTGTGCACTTTCTCTCTTTCACCATCCTCCTCGCCACGTTGCTTAAGACGATGCACCGCCGCTCTTTTCTTGATGAAATTTCAGTATCCTCATCACATGGAAGGCGTTCAATAACATAGCGATTTTATCATTAACCCTGGCAGAGTGCTGCTGCTGCTGTACAAGCCATATTTCTTCTTCGCCCGAACCCTGCCGCTGTTAAGTTGGAATACCGCCTATTGAATGCTCCGCGAAGGTCCAACCCTATAGGGCAAATAATAGAGGGCTCTTGTAAGCGTAGTCATCTCTTTTGCCAGTTTTGCTCCGTGGCCTGTGTTCTACACTAGAGTGCTTCATTTGTTCTTTGTTTGTACTGTACCTGATGGGCTGGGTTATACACTGCACAGAAAGACAATGAAATGAAAAAAATCCACGCAGAACGGAACAAGTCAGTTTCGTGCAAAGGAATTTGTACACTGAAAACTGAACAAATATATGAAAAACATATTCAACCAAAATATTAAGCACCATAAGATATACCAATATAAAAACTGCACAGTGTAACAAGATACATTATAAACGTATATAAAACGTGTAATACAGAGGAAAGACTTTGCATAAAAGTCTCTATGAGGAAAAAGATGTGTGGCACACAGAATGAAAGGCGACAGACACGTCATCATAAACAGAGAACTTGAAGCTTTTTCGCATTTCAGTATAAAGAGAGGTGTGTACTCTGATTACAGAACGTACTCCTTACACCTTTATACTCAAGTATAAAATGTATATTTATAGAGTCGATGCTTGGTTATTTGAAGACAGAGGGGGCATCTAAAGGGGGTTCAGATTAAGGGGAGAACCTCTAATTATACAATAGTGTACATGGGACTGAGCTGTTCGTTCAAATAAAGCGGAAGTTTGAATTAAGCGAGTTCAAATTAACAAATATCCTCTGTTGATGGGGATTATTGTGATATAGTCCTTGATTTAAAGAAACGTGTAATTTTCGCACATGCACTACGCCCAATAAAGAGCTAGACTTAGTTTCACATTGTCACACGTTTCTCCCACGGCCAGGTACTACGGTTGCACATGCCACGACTACCCGCATGGCTGCTGCCAGGACCGGCACACACCAGCTGCTGGCCCTAACTTCGAAGGGTGCATCTGTTCGCGGCTCCTTTACGGCTGCTGTCCCGATAACTTCACCAGGGCCGAAGGCCCTCACATGGCGGGCTGTCCATGCTGGAGCATGGAGTTTGGATGCTGCCTCGACCAACGTACGCCCGCCCGTGGTCCCAATCTAGCTGGGTGCGGCTGCGAGACCACGCCCTACAAATGCTGTCCTGACCAGGTGACCAGATTGGAAGCTTCTTCTCATTGTGACTTCATTGGCAAGTCACATCTGGCCTTGAAAAATAGCAGGCTCTTCGATACAGTTGTTATCTTATCATTATGTAGTCACTGTAACGGCATCAATCCACAAAGGCAGCAAAGTATCCACTGCTAAAGCGCCTAGTTTCCCGCGATTTCGCGAAAAATCGCTGATATAATCTTTTTCTGCAGAATTGTATGTTGACAGCCATATTAACGCGATAGCATTTAATCTGCCGTCTTGTAAGAAACACCCGGTTACTCCGTATCGAAACTCCCTTATTTTTTTAGAGGGTCGGAACGTCATCAGCACAGGCTAATTAAAAATCGGCCGATTGGAATGTTTCAGCACCTTATTTGCTTATTATCAGGATTATCATCTTGAATTAAACTAACGCGACCCACTTTTCCACCTTAATCCCCCAACTAATCGCCACCAACCACAATGTCTCATTTTTTTTTCACGGACATCAGTAAGGGAACAACAGAGGAATGGGAAATAGATTACTATCCCTTATTTACACGAATATGACGTCAGAGGGGAGTTTGATACCTGATCAGAATTTTTTGAAAAATATTACCACATTGTAACTGAATCTCAAACTTTTCAGGGCAATCATAGCCGTCGTCTCTCCCCCTAAAGAAACGCAGACGGCACGCTAAATTACAAAATGAACGGGATGCGTTGATGTTATATGAAAGGCAACGCTTAAGATGCGCGCGTCATGTTCGTGCGAAGCCAAGACTCGAACCGTTAATGCACACGGTATCGCATGCTGCAGCACATGCATGGTCACCGCCCCGCCGCTCCTCGATGTATGGCGCTGCCCAACCCTGCACCCATCCCCCTTCTCTGCTTTCAATTTGCTTGACTCTTTCAATGCCTTCTATTTCTAAAGTAGCCTTGCTACATTCTTTCCACATCTATAGCATTTCCCTTTGCACATGCTGACTGAATGCTTTGCCCCAAGATTGTTCAACCGATCTCCCTCAAGAAAAAAAGAGATAACAGCTGTACCTTACCAGTACTCGCCTATGAGACAAATATGGAGGCTTACGAAAAGGGTTGAATTGAAGTTAAGGACACTGCCGCGAGCTACGGAAAGAAAAATTATAGGTGTAACAACCGGAAGAGGACAGAATGGGTGAAAGAACAAACGCGGGTAAATGATGCTGTAGTAGAAATCAAGGGGAAGAAGTGGGCTTGGGCAGGGCATGTAATGCGAAGGCAAGATCACCGCTGGTCCTTGAGGGTAACGGAGTGGATTCCACGAGAAGGCAAGCACAGCAAGGGGCGACAGGAAGTTAGGTAAACGGATGAGATTAAGAAGATTGTGGGTATAGGGTGGCCGCAGACGGCACAGGACAGGGTTAATAGGGGAGATATGGTAGAGGCGTTTGTCCTTCAGTGGGCGTAGTCAGGCTGATGATGATGATGTTGAAAAGCTGGTTTTTTATAGTGGCTTAATAGGTTGATGGCGAAAGTCACTACAGCTGCCTTGAACAGCTCCGAGAAGAAAAAACGGTTTACATTATGTTGCATATTATAATGCATAATGTGCATACCATGGCTCCCAATACAGAGCGTTGCGTAGCTCAGAGAAAATCGAAAAAAAATTGGTGGGGACACTTAAGTTCCACTTAACGGATAGGACGCGATAGCGTTAATACTGATATAAGCGGAACTGGTCATTCTCAATTTCAGATTCATATGCGCCTTGCAAGTTCTCATACCACTCCTTGCACAATGGTGCAGCGGCTAAGGGATGCGCCATTGCCCTGCGATGGCAGGTGCTGCCAGCTGTCGGTCGTGTGAGACCTCAGTTCCCCTTCCCGAGCAACCTCTCGTGATCAACCTTTAATTTAGATGCCACCTGCCAGTGCTGTTAGTTTTCTCACAATCCGGAGGGTAGGTTGGGATGACCTCTGAAGGACACGTGACCTAAGTTGCCCTTTTACCATTTTATTGGTCCTCTCAGAAAAAATACAAAAAACATAAATGAAAGAGAGAGGGAGCCCGGACCAGCAACGCTTTACCGGGCTTAAAGCCAATAAAAAAAGAAAATGAGCTATACGCTCAAAAAAACTTAATTTAAATAGAAAAGCAGGAAAATAAAAACAACAAACAAACAAAAACATAAAACCCCAAAGGCGCAGAACAGACAGAAGCACAAATAACGTCAAATAATGTCAGCACAGATGAAGTCACAGGCACAGTTGGTCCAGACACCACAGGCAGTCAGAAGCGCAGATTAAGTCACAGAAAATGTCAGCACAGATAAAGTCACAGGCAGAGTTGGTTCAAACACAGTGCCCACAGGTTGCCCACCTAGGTTGCTTCTCTGTGGTCCTGGGCCACCTTAAGCCACCCTATTCTTCGCTGACAACCCCGACACCGCTGAAGCCTACAACGCCGACACTGGATTTTTTTAGCGCCAAAGAGCTTTTAACGCCATCAGATAAGAAAAGTCACCCACTACTCCTTAACCTACTGCTCCTAGTACTCTTTAACCGCTCGCTCGTACAGGCCTGTGCATCTATACAGAATCAATATTAGCTTTCGGGTGATCAATATCACTCCTGGAGATTCGATCTCTAAGGCGTTCATAGATCAGAATGGCATCATTTGACTTTGAGGCATTGTGACAGTGTTTATAGGATGGCATTAAATTATTTTCTTCTTGACGCCCAGTTGCAAACAGCTACACTGAAGTTCCGGCGTCACAGCACTGCATTTTATGCCGTTAACAATAAAATTACGCCAATATTTTCACTTGTGATATCTGCATAGTCGAGTATTTGGGTTTCATAGTGTTTACTTCAGTTTTTACTGCTGCATGTTACAGTGTGAGTCAGTTGTGCTTAAAATTCCGAGTAGCACTCATGTGTTGTGGCATTTCCTTTTGTTTTTCGCACATATAGCGTAACGCTCATTTCAATACACACTTAATCATTCTTCAAACTTCTTTGCTACATACCACCATCTGTGCTGGCTAGTGGTGCACTTACGTGATTTCATTGTGAATAACTGAGGTTCATTGGATATGACTGACCCGGTCATTGGATAGTCCGCTATGACTGGCCATGTGCTTTCCTCATTGCGTGCATTTTTGGCGACTGCTTTCAGCAAACGCCAGCTCGGGGTCCTGGCTATCATGGCTGTCCGTGCATGACGATGCCCTACGGTTGCTGCGCCGATAATCACACTGCTGCTAAGGGACCTGATGGAAAAGGGTGCGAATGTGAAAGACTGCTATATGGGTACGCCCCACCATCTTTCTTCCCTGTCAGGTAGACTTTGTCGAGTATATGGTGTCACCATATTGTTGTAGCAATTGTAGAGGTAATGCGTTGGAACAAGAAAGACGAATGCCTGTCCACTCCAGGCCCACATGTGATTATCATCAACCATTAGGAATAACATATTTTCTATTTGTTTTGTGTTCACCTAATGGTCTATTAAAATGTAACGTCAGTGGTCATGTGATCTGAGGTCAAAATCTTGTGTTCTACAGTAATCACTGACTCCTGGAGGCAGTGCAGTTCGTTACAATATTATTATAATTATTATGATCATTGACGGTTCACACTTCTCTTCACAAATGCATCCGGCTTATCTTATGCAGGCTGCAAGTAGTTGATTTATCCTCCTCTCAGTGCTCTTATGAGTCACAAAAACTTGCACACCATCCCTGTTAAGCACCCTTTGCATCATACACTGTATTTGCTCAACGATAAAGCGATTTTTTTAACTATAACACAAATGAGAAAGTCACCCTCAAATTATAACTGAGTCGACGCCTCCGAACTGATTCTGCAATACTCAATAATTGAATCAGTATTATTGAATAATTGCGTTTTTTTTCTACACTGGCAAAAGTGTCCCTTGCATTGCATTCATAGTCATGCTACATGCCGGTAAATGCAGATCCGCACTTTTTGCAGGTGCTGTGCTGATGGTCGCACGCCGGCCACGGGGCCGAACATAACTGGCTGCACTTGCGACCGCTATCTGCACGGTTGCTGTCCCGATGGAAAAACGCCGGCGAGGGGTCCTGGCTACCATGGTTGCCCATGCACAGCTATGTCCTACGGTTGCTGTGACGATACTCACACCGCTGCTCAGGGACCAGATGGCCAAGGGTGCGAATGTGAAAGGCTGCTATATGGGTACGCCTCACCCTCTTTTTTTCTCTATCAGGTAGACTTCATCGAGTCCATGGCATCATCACTGTTGTAGCAATTCTAGAGGTAGAGTAATGTGTTGTAACAAGAAAGTCGGTTGCCTGTCCACTCAAGGCTCACATATCATTATCATCTGACCATTAGGAATCAAATATTGTGCACCTTGTGAAATATTGTGAAACCTGCGTGCCCCTAAAGGTCAATGAAAATGGGTCATCAGTGGCCATATCATCTCTGGACAAAAATCCTTGTCTTCTCCAGTCATGACTACCTGTTGAAGGCAGTGCGGTCTGGTAGGATATTAGTATTGTGATCGTTGGTTTTTACCACCAATTCATACTTCTCTTCTCAGATGCATCGGTGTTATTTTAAGCCGGCTGCAAGTATTTGATTTGTCTCCCTTTCAGTCCTCTTATGAGTCGCAAAAACCCCCGTAATATACTGTATTTACTCAACTGCAGCCCGATTTTTTTATAACACAAGAGGGAATGTCACCTCACACGTTATAACTGAATCGATAATTTTACATACTTGAATCAGTAATAATCTATAAGTGAATCAGTATTATTGAATAATTGCGTCCTTTTTTTTGTTCGGCGCTGGCAAAAGAGGCCTTTGCATTACATTCACAGCCATGCTACATTCCGGTAAATGCGCTATCCGCACTTTGTACAGGTGCTGTCCTGATGGTCGCACGCCAGCCACGGGTGCGAACTTCACCGGCTGCACTTGCAACCGCTATCCACACGGTTGCTGTCCCGATGGAAAAACGCCGGCCCGGGGTCCGAACTCTGACGGCTGCACCTGCACCCACACCTCGTATGGTTGCTGTTCCGACGGTGTCACGGCTGCAAAGGGACACCACTCTGAAGGATGTCCGGGCAAGGAGGACATTGTTCCTCCCCGGAATGCGAGCGCCAGTGAGTAACATCTGTTTTGCCTTTGCAAAGGTTAAAGGACCACTGAAGTAAATGCAAGTCTTCCTGAAACGATAGTTCACCGCGTCTCAATGGAAAAGAGGAAGCTTTCAGCAAAAACAGCGTTCGCAAGCTGGAAAAACTTAACCACAATAAACATACATTTTGCCACCAAAGACTGTTTTCGCCACTGGCTGTTTTCAGCTCCAGTGTGTCAAGATAGGTTTTTGCGCGCAGATCCTTAAGGTTTTGCTACATCGCCATGCAGTTCCTATAAGTGATCACAAGAGTCCTTTTCTAGCCTATGCCACGAGTTTGATTCGAGTAGAGAATGAATTTTTCAATCAGTCTCCTGAGCAATAAATCTATCTTTTGATGCTGGACAAAACATTAGCATTGTGAGAAAGAGCATAAAAGATATTTTTAGAGAACAAGAATTGTAGGGATATCGTCAGTGTTCCTTAACTGTCAGCAAATAGGACGCAAGCAGGCAGGAATGTTGACAGGACGGCAGCGCTGCCTTTCCACGTTCAATACCTTGTCGAGCTTCCACTTTTTTTGCTCCCGTTAGCTTCCATAACTTTGCAATAAACTACATCAGCCTTTTAACCTGATTGAATTCTATACTTTTAAACTCAGGTGACTTAAAGGAGCGCTGCTGAGAAATTTTTACATCGTCTTTTGTCTTCAAAGTTTAGTGATGAGCGATCACAATTCAATGCTATAAAAGTGGGACAGTTTTGAGCCAGTTTCAGATGCCAGTTATGGAAAGAACGGTGACCTGCTCTTACTACCTTCATTAAAACTTCTTTCTGGGCGAGTAGATACATCATTATTCTAAAAAAAGTAACAACGCTAACACGTGCGACCACAGAAAGAGAGAAGAAACACTAGACAGAAGCGCTTACTGAACTGACTTTTATTGGTGGAAGGTGAACACCTTATAAAGGAAAGGAACAGATGGAAAAAAAAGATCGGAGCGACACAGTCGGAGGCGATAACTATAGCATCGAAGAACGCACGCGCCAGCTAGCAACGGAAAAAAAATCAAAGCATACCAAACAAAAGCAAACAACAAACAACTCAACTGTAGGCCGCGCCTAAAAAGTCGATGTCTGCGGCAGAGTGCGATAATGACGAGATGCTAGCTCACCTACTGACATCTCTATGTGGTATGCTTCCAAGCTGACACGCCCCGTATTGTCGGCACTCTTGCCGAGAATCGTGGTCTCTCCATTACTTCCGCGGTCAGCAATTCGCGCTGTGGGCTCTGCAGAGGCAGAAAAGTTTCTTGTCATTTTGCAGGCGTATGTGACCTGCCCGAGGACCGTGGCCCGTGCCGAAACTACACAGTCAACTGGTTCTTCAGCGTTACCCACGGCCGCTGCAACCAGTTCTGGTATGGCGGCTGTGAGGGCAACAAAAACCGGTTCAACTCTCAAGAGGAATGCGAGAAGACTTGCGTCAAACCGGAAGGACCCGGTGAGGAGGACAGCGGGGTATACTCCAAAGGGTCTGCGATCACAGTCTGATTCTTTCAAGGAAGTCCTAACCATAATGCAGTGTACACTGCTTCTCTACATTAAAAGCATGGTCATGAGTGTAAAGTTATATCTGCAAATAAAAGGAGTTTCATGCTTTGCATCACTCGTAATGCAATATTGTCGACGTATAGCTCAGCCAGTAGCATATAATTTCTACGCGATTGAATACTGAGATGAGTTAGAATTCTTTTAGTCCTTGTCGAGGCGGCATCAAAGAACGGTGTATCTATTGCCGTTGTGTTCTTAACCCTAGCGGAAAGCTTTAAAATTCAGGTGTTTTTTTTTCAGTTCAAGGCATGCCAGAGAAATAGGACCTGTGAAAAATTTGGCCCGTCTTGATGTAAATCCTTCTGCAGGTGCCTGCCAGCTCCCCAAGGTGGTTGGCCCTTGCAACGGCCAGTACGAGCATTGGTACTTCAATGCTTCCACTCGCAAGTGTGAATCGTTCATGTATGGAGGGTGCCTCGGAAACAACAACCGCTTTGTCAGCAAAGACCTCTGTGAACAGACCTGCCTCCATCAGGAGACACTGGGCAAGCATGTTTAATATATTTTTACACTTTTGTTTCTTAGGAGAGCTTGAACAGCTGATTATCAAAGATAACTGAATTCTCTGTACGTTGGGAGTAGGGAAGACAATTTTAGCCTTTTTATATTGGACTTTTGCTCCAAATTGATGATCCTGTTGTCGCTTTTTTGTTACTGATGTTTCAGAATGAGAAAAGACAAAATTTGGCAGAAAGATGAAAAAAATCAGGACGGATGGTATTTCAGCCTCATTGAGCGTGATCACATCGCGCCCACTTCCACGATGTTCCTTTTGTGTCAAATTCGGATTCGGAAGTGGTTGTATGTGGATCCTCTTCCGAATGTGACCTGTCATCGTCTCATTGAGATTCATTACTTAGTAAGCACTGTCATCTCCCATAAGGTAGACGGCGCGCTCTACCTGAACGAACCAACAATGTACTTTTGTGCACCTCGAAGCGAATTGAGTAAACAAAGTGGACAACGATAGAACCACGCGAATGCCGCCAATAAACCAAAAAATAAGGGCACCAATCAAGGCAAGTATCGCTCTTAAGCAACTCAACAAGAGAGTTTACATGCTTACATGAAGAAACTGAAACTAGGCAAAGGCCCGATAGTAGACCACACGAAGTGCTTCACAAAGATAAAATCACAACATTTCTTTCGCAAAACAGTTCTCGTACGTCTCAAAAGTGTTTATATTGTACCGGCAACTCGACTACACCTCTCATGATTGGCACTAGAGAGTTCCCCAGCAGCACCAGTGGTGGCTTCAATGTGAAGAATGCTAGGCTCCAAGGGAAAGATGCACTGCCGATACGCCCGCAGACAACGCGTCACTGAAAGAAGCCCATCCCTGGCGTCGGCCCATCTCGTCTTACTTTCAGAGTATAGAAAACGTTATTTCTTGCCGCATTATTGATATCGAGTTATTGCTCCATCCTCTTCTAGTTCGATATATCCCTATCAATTGCAGCACGAACATTGTTGCACCTACATCGGTAGTGGCTTTTCGGGTGCCGCCTTTTGCCGTCAGGTTGAGGTTTCTGCTGCCTGCTAGTGAGACTAGCCTCGCACTTACATGCCGACAATTGCTCTTCCTTGGCTACAAATTAGAGAAAAACTTCCGTGTCCTCCATGACTCCTGTACACACCAAGCAATATAAACGTTCCCAACAATGTCATATCTGTGATGGCATCGTGTTCCTCTCTGATTTTTGCCACATTTTTCGTATCCATAGTGCCACCTCCACGCCTTACCACTACACCCGCCACCAAAGGTAACACCTTCCATAGTAATACCTTCTGGACACCTTCTTTGCCTCGCCTTTTTTTGTGCTAGTGATGGTACACAGATGTCCTAGAGGCCTTAAGGTTCTTCCAATACTCCTTGAGAGAACATTGTTACTACCGCTCATTGTTCTTCAGCGACGCGCTTATCTTTGCTTAGTTTTCAGAACAACTTTTCATTCAACAGCTTCATTTCTCTGCCCTGCTTGACTCTTGTTTCACGGCACTGTACAAAAACTTTTGTTGAATGGGGTATTAGTTGTCTGAACACTGATACAGAATAGAAAAGCATAGTCAGAGAACTAGAAAAAAGCTTTTACACTGGAATCTCATCACACAATTTAATTGATTTTTTGTTTAGATAGTGTTCGAAATTTTCCGATATGCACAATATACTATCAGATGCTGAATTACACTGTTCCGATTTTCTTTTATACATTGTTATACAGCACTTAAACTTCGCCAAAATTCAACCAAAAAATTTGTGGTCCTAGTCGGCTTGAGTTGGAGCCAGTCTTTTGCGATAGTAGCTGTGCACGGCCCAAGTCGTGGAAAAACCGGAGTATTCTGGGCTGCCGAATGCCAAGCTGGACATCCGACTAACGAAAAAAGAATTCAAAGCAGAAATCGTGGCCATGGAAAAACTGCAGCTCCAGGTTCAGATCAAATAATAGCGAAGCTCTTATTTAACCTCAGCGATGACACCATCGCCTCGCTATTTAACCTCAGCGATGACACCATCGCCTCGCTGTTGGAATGCTTCAACGAGCAGCATTGGGCTACGGGAACGTTACCAATATCCTGGAAGACGTCCGAGGTTCGGTTCATTCCGAAGCCGAACAAACCCTTCAAACTGGATAATCTAAGACCGATATCGATGACCTCGTGTTTGAGGAAGCTCATAGAGAGGGTCATCAACACGAGACTGGGTAGATACTTGAAAGAGAACAGCCTCCTACCTAACACTCCATTCGGCTTTCGCCCTCACCCATCGATAAAGGACGCCTTCTTGTACCTGTACAAAGACCTCCTTGAGACACCTCCCAAGTCACAGACAAGGGCCATCCTGGCACTTGATTTGAAAGAAGCGTTTGATAACGTTCTGCATAAAAATGTTCTGCAAAGCTTCGCCGATACCAACTGTGGCGCCAGTACCTACAACTATATCAAAAACTTCTTATCAGCCAGGCAAGCCACTAAGTTCGGTGGAATAGAATCAGATCCCATCAATCTAGGCCCGAGAGGAACTCCTCAAGGGGCGGTACTGTCACCCGTTTTGTTCGATTTGGCCATGAAAGATCTGCCAGGATTTCTCTCCGACATCCCGGGCATCAAACACACATTGTATGCGGATGATATCACTGTCTGGTGCAACTCAGGGAGTGACGACGATACCGAGGAGCGTCTTCAAGCAGCAGCGGACCCGGTGGACCGGTACGCCAGGGAGAGAGGCCTCCAGTGTGTTCCGGAAAAGTCCGAGTTGCTCATCCTGAAGAACACGAGGACACCCCTGGCCCCCTGGCGCAGAACATCACGGTGTATATAGACAATCACTCAGTACCGAAACCCACGGAGATCAAGATCCTAGGGCTGTATATCCCGCAGGTGCGACAGAACACCACCACATGAAGAAGTTTACAACATCCACCGAGAAAATCCTCCGGATAATACATCGTATCACAAATAACACCATGGCATGAAGGAAAGGGACGCCAACCGCTTAGTGCAAGCTTTCGTGATCTCTCGGATAATGTACGGGACGGGATTCCTTAACCTCTCCAGGTCGGAAATAGAAAAGTTGCAGACACTGATCAGGAGAGCCTACAAGACGGCACTGCTGCTACCAAACTCCACGCCAACGGCAAAGCTCATGGCTCTAGCAGTACATAATACCCTCAAAGAGATGTGGGAAGCACAATGGCTTTCACAACGCAATAGGCTCGCACTCACAAAACCAGGTAGGGATCTGCTCGAAAGGATCCATATTAATCTGCCCTATACGATAGAGCAAAGAGAAGAGGTACCATGCGATGTAATGAGACGCATCAACGTGACCTCATTCCGCTGAACATGCATCCCGCAAATAACATCGAAAGGAGAAAAGCAAGAGAGGAAGCCCTGAAGAAGAAATGGGACGAGCAACATACCGCTTACGTGGACGCCACAGGACGAGAGAATGGACTGATGATTATTGTGGTCTCAATGCTTTCAGGATCGATGGTGAACTGCGCCTCGATGAAAACATCCAACCCCACTCACGAAGAGGAAGTAGCTATTGCATTAGCCATAGCATCTAACCCCAACGCCGTTGTGCTCACTGATTCCCGGAACGCCTGTCGCAACTTCAATAATGGAATAATTCACAAGTCAGGGTTGTCATTGCTAATTAAACATCCACCCAGCCAAGCCTCAGTCATTCGGTTTCCAGGTCACCTGGAACTACCAGGAGGAAACGAAGCCGCTCACAGGCATGTGTGAGCTCTTCTATACCGGGCGTCTCCCCCCGATGACCATGAAGGGTGCTGCGACCGCTTTAGCAGTGTATGTTGACAATCTCGCGCCATACAGAACAGCCAGGAAGGAGTACCCAGCACCACATAAATCCCTCAATAAGTTATAAGAGAACACTCTTAGGAGACTACAAACCAATACATACCCAATGCCAGCTAAGTTACACCAGTGGTACTCTACACTATACTCTGCGCATTGCCCACACTCTGGAGAGGTAGCTAACCTCTACCGCATGGTGTGGGCATGCCAATTTCATCCCATAGTTGACCCCATTCCAAACCCCTCAGAGAAGCAGTGGGAGGCTATTCTGCTCAGCCATGATCCTGACCGTCAGCACTGGCTGGTGAGGATGCCCAGCGCAGCAGGAATAACCAGTAGACTACCGGACTAGGCGGCACACTCCCGTGTTCTACGAATGTTCAGCAAATGAAGATGTTTTCAATCAATCAATTTGCGGTAGTATTTCTTCGTGTACGCAATGCATATATGAAAGAAATAAGCACAATGAATGAACCATGGTGCACATTACATACCTCAAGTTGTGATGACCTATAACAGGATCCCCTATTCCTATATGTGATATTCGGTTGGAAAAACTAAAAGCAACCCATGAAATTTAAGACATTGGCTACAGTATATTGTTCTGGCATTACTTCCACATACTACGCAACTTCGTTTTGGTATAATATCCTGCTTGGTACCAGTATATGCAGCCGTGTTTGTACATGCGTGGCTCCTCATAGCATTTTTGTAACAGCATCGAGCTTCTCACTGATCTTTGTCTCGCTTTTCGTATCTATAGTACCATCGCCCCATCCAACCGCTACACCAACAACCAAAGGTAATGCATTCCATACTAATACCACCTAGCCCTCCTTTTTTGCGCCACATTTTATCTTTTGTTCTGTTGTTAGTACACAGATGCACTTTGGACCTTAAAGTTCCCATGTTTTCTTTGAGGGAATATTGTTTTTATACCTGACTGTTTTAGAGCGATGCACACATTTTTGGTTTCTCTTGAGAAGTACTTATCATGCATAAGCTTCCCTTTATTCACTTGCATAACACTTTTGTTTGGGGGTAGTACAAAAACTATTTGCTTAATGGATTAATAGCCGTCTCGTCATTGATACATATAAGAAAAGCATTGTCAAAAAATAGATAGAAAGCTCATTCACTGGACTCTCGCCACAGGTTATCTATATTTTGTGTGGATAGACGTGAAACTTTCAAAAATGCATTTTGAAGTCAGCTGTGAAAATAATTTGCTTCGATTTTCTCTTGAATATTCTTACCTTATTTTTCAGCACTAAGACCTTGCAACAGTACAACCAAACAATTTGTTGCATTAGTCTCCTTAAATTGCGGCCAGCCTTTTGTAGTACCTTGTCTTCATATGCAATGGGTAGAAGATAAAAGCGGACATAATGAAGGGATAGCGACGCGCATTACATATCGAAAGTTGTGTTGTCATCTTATAGAAGGATCCCCTATTGCTATCTGCGACCTTGGGTTAGAAAAAAATAAAAGCAAACGAGCAGTGTTAGGTCTTCGTCTACGGTAGTGTTAGGTTAGTTCCTCACAGTACAAAACTCCGTCTTGGTATAATATCCCGCTTGGTATGAGTGTATGCTGCCGCGTTTGTGCATGCGTAGCTCCTCGTGGCATTTTTGTGATGGCATCGAGCTGCTTCCTGATGTTTGCCTTATTCTCCGTGTCCTCAGTGGCGCTACCTCCCCTTACCACTAAACTCACTGCCAAAGGTAACACCATCAATTCTAATGCCTGCTTGCCCTTCTTCTTTTCGCACCTTTTTTTCTTTCGTGCTAGAGGTGGTCCACAGATACACTAGGGTCCTTAACGCTCTACAATACTCCTTGGGAGAACAGGAACATTGTTACTACTCCTTATTGTTTTTGAGCGATGCACTGATATTTGCCTCATTCTCCTCATCCATAGTGCCACCTCCTCGCCTTACCACGACACCGACTACCGAAGGTAACCCTCTCCTTACTAACGCCTGCATGCCCTCATTCTTTTCCACAACTTTTGTTCTTTTCTGCTAGAGATGGTACAGAGATGCACTAGGGGCCTTAACGCTCTATAATACTACTTAAAAGAACAGGAACATTATTAGTACTTCTGATTGTTTTTGAGCGACACACTGATATTTGTCTCATTCTCCTTATCCATAGTGCCACCTCCTCGCCTTACCACGACACTCAATATGAAATGTTACACCTTCCGCACTATTGCCTACTTGCACTCCGATATATGAGACAGATACTGCGCCATTTCTTTTCCCCAAAAATACAGTTATTATTATTATTAATATTATTATTATTATTATTATTATTATTATTAATATTATTATTATTATTATTATTATTATTATTATTATTATTATTATTATTATTATTATTATTATTATTATTATTATTATTATTATTATTATTATTATTATTATTATTTCTTCGCCGCGCCTTTTTTCTTTTCTGCTAGTGATGGCACACAGATGCACTAATGGCCTTAAGGTTCTTCAATGCTCCTGGAGAGAGTGTGGTTACTACTCCGGATTGTTTCAGAGCAATACATTGATATTTGTCTCGTTCTCCTTATCCATAGTGCAACCTCCTCCCCTTACAACGACACCCACTATCAAAGATAACACCTTCTGTACTAATGACTGCTTTCCCTCTTTCTTCGGCGCGCCTTTTTTCTTTTCTGGTATTGAAGGTACACAGATGCACTAACGGCCTTAAGGTTTTTAAATGCTCCTTGAGAAAGCGTTGTTACTACTCTGGATTGTTTCTGAGCAATACACTGATTTTTGTCTCGTTCTCCGTATCCATAGTGCCACCTCCTCGCCTTACAACGACACCGACTACCAAAGGTAACCCTTTCCTTACTAACGCCTGCTTGCCCTCTTTCTTTTCCGCACCTTTTCTTCTTTTCTGCTAGAGATGGTACAGAGATACACTAGGGACCTTAACGCTCTACAATACTCCTCGAGAGAACAGGAACATTGTTACTACTTCTGATTGCTTTTGAGCGACACACTCATAATTGTCTCATTCTCCTTATCCATAGTGCCACCTCCTCGCCTTACGACGACAACCACTATCAAAGGTAACATCTTCTGTACTATTTTCTGCTTGTCCTCCGATATATGAGACAGATGCTGCGCCAATTCTTTTCCCCAAAAAAACCAGTTATTATTATTATTATTATTAGTAGTAGTAGTAGTAGTAGTAGTAGTAGTAGTAGTAGTAGTACTATTTCTTCGCCGCGCCTTTTTTTCTTTTCTGCTAGTGAATGTGCCCAGATGCACTAATTGCCTTAAGATTCTTCAATGCTCCTTGAGGGAGCGTTGTTACTGCTCAGGATTGTTTCCGAGCAATACACTGATATTTGTCTCGTTCTTATCTATAGTGCCACCTCCTCACCTTACCACGACAACCACTATCAAAGGTAACATCTTCTGTAATATTGCCTGCTTGTCCTGTGATTTATGAGACAGATGCTGCGTCATTTCTTTTCCCAAAAAAGCCAATTAATATTATTATTATTATTTCTTCGCCGCGCTTTTTTTTCTTTTTTGCTAGTGATGTATCCAGATGCACCAATTGCCTTAGGGTTCTTCAATGCTCCTGGAGAGAGCGTGGTTACTACTCCGGATTGTTTCAGAGCAATACACTGATATTTGTCTCGTTCTCCTTATCCATAGTGCAACCTCCTCCCCTTACTACGACACCCACTATCAAAAATAAAACCTTCCGTACTAATGACTGCCTTCCCTCTTTCTTCGGCGCGCCTTTTTTCTTTTCTGCTATTGAAGGTACACAGATGCACTAACGGCCTTAAGGTTCTTCATTGTCCCTTGAGAGAACATTGTTACCACTCCGGATTGTTTCCGTGCAATACACTGATATTTGTCTCGTTCTCCATATCCATAGTGCCACCTCCTCGCCTTACCACGACACCGACTACCAAAGGTAACCCTTTACTTACTAACGCCTGCTTGCCCTCTTTCTTTTCTGCACCTTTTGTTCTTTTCTGCTAGTTATGAACAGAGATGCACTATAGTCCTTAACGCTCTGCAATACTCCTTGAGAAAACAGGAACATTGTTACTACTCCTGATTGTTTTCCAATAAGGAAGGGCGTCAGGCAAGGAGACACGATCTCGCCAATGCTGTTCACCGCATGTTTACAGGAGGTATTTCGAGGCCTGCATTGGGAACTGTTGGGAACAAGAATAAATGGAGAATACCTAAATATTCTGCGATTCGCTGGTGACAGTGCCTTACTGAGTCACTCAGGAGGTGAACTGCAAATCATGATCAATGAGTTCGGCAGGCAGAGCAGATCGATGGGTCTAAAAATGAACATGCAGAAAACCAAGGTAATGTTCAAACCCCTAGCAAGAGAACAACAGTTCACAATCGGCAGCGAGAGCCTAGAAGTTGTGACGAAATAGGTCTACTTAGGGCAGGTAGTGACAGCTGATCCGGATCATGAGAGGGGGATAACTGGAAGGATAAGAATGGGGTGCAGCGCATATGGAAAATTCTCGCAGATCATGAGTGGCATTTTACCAATTTCCCTCAAGAGGAAACTTTACAACAGCTTTATCTTACCGGTACTCACCTACGGGGCAGAAACGTGGAGGCTAACGAAAAGAGTTCCGCTTAAGTTAAGGACAACACAGCGAGCCATGGAAAGAAAAATGATAGGTGTAACGTTAAGAGACCGGAAGCGGGCAGAGTGGGTGAGGGAACAAACGCGGGTTAATGACATCCTAATCGAAATCAAGATAAAGAAATGGGCTTGGGCAGGGCATGTAATGCGAAGGCAAGATAACCGCTGGTCCTTAAGGGTAACGGAGTGGATTCCAAGAGGAAGTAAGCGTAGCAGGGGGCGGCAGAAGGTTACGTGGGCGGATGAGATTAAGAAGTTTGCAGGCAAAGGGTGGATGCAGCTGGCAAAGGATAGGGTTAATTGGAGAGACATGGGAGAGGCCTTTGCCCTGCAGTGGGTGTAGTAAGGCTGATGATGATGATGATGAAGATTATGACTGATATTTGCCTCATTCTCCTTACCCATAGTGCCACCTCCTCACCTTACCACGACACCCACTATCAAAGATAACACCTTCCGTACTGATGCCATGCTTGCCCTCTTTCTTCGCCGCGCCTTTTTTTTCTCTTCAGGTAGTGATGATGCACAGATGCTCTAATTGGCTTAGGGTTCTTCACTGCCCCTTGAGAGAACATTGTTACTGCTCCGGATTGTTTCTAAGCGAGGCACTGATATTTATCTCCCTCTCCGTATCCATAGTGCCAACTCCTCGCCTTACAACGACACCGACTACCAAAGGTAACCCTTTCCTTACTAACGCCTGCTTGCCCTCTTTCTTTTCCGCACCTTTTCTTCTTTTCTGCTAGAGATGGTACAGAGATACACTAGGGGCCTTAACGCCCTGCAATACTCCTCGAGAGAACAGGCACATTGTTACTACTTCTGATTGCTTTTGAGCGACACACTCATAATTGTCTCATTCTCCTTACCCATAGTGCCACCTCCTCGCCTTACCACGACAACCACTATCAAAGGTAACATCTTCTGTACTATTGTCTGCTTGTCCTCCGATATATGAGACAGATGCTGCGGCAATTCTTTTCCCCCAAAAACCAATTATTATTATTATTATTAGTAGTAGTAGTAGTAGTAGTAGTAGTAGTAGTAGTAGTAGTAGTAGTAGTAGTAGTACTCTTTCTTCGCCGCGCCTTTTTTTTTTCTTTTCTGCTAGTGAATGTGCCCAGATGCACTAATTGCCTTTAGGTTCTTCAATGCCCCTTGAGGAAGCGTTGGTACTACTCAGGATTGTTTCCGAGCAATACAGTGATATTTGTCTCGTTCTTCTTATCTACAGTGCCACCTGCTCACCTTACCACGACAACCACTGTCAAAGGTAACATCTTCTGTAATATTGCCTCCTTGTCCTGTGATTTATGAGACAGATGCTGCGTCATTTCTTTTCCCAACAAAGCCAATTATTATTATTATTATTATTATTATTATTATTATTATTATTATTATTATTATTATTATTATTATTATTATTATTATTATTATTATTATTAATATTATTATTATTATTTCTTCGCCGCGCCTTTTTTTTTCTTTTCTGCTAGTGATGTATCCAGATGCTCTAATTTCCTTAAGGTTCTTCAATGCTCCTGGAGAGAGCGTGGTTACTACTCCGGATTGTTTCAGACCAATACACTGATATTTGTCTCGTTCTCCTTATCCTTAGTGCAACCTCCTCTCCTTACCACGACACCCACTATCAAAGATAACACCTTCTGTACTAATGACTGCTTTCCCTCTTTCTTCGGCGCGCCTTTTTTCTTTTCTGGTATTGAAGGTACACAGATGCACTAACGGCCTTAAGGCTTTTAAATGCTTTTTGAGAAAGCGTTGTTACTAGTCCGGATTGTTTCCGAGCAATACACCGATTTTTGTCTCGTTCTCCGTATTCATAGTGCCACCTCCTCGCCACACCATGACACCGACTAGCAAAGGTAACCCTTTCCTTACTAACGCCTGCTTGCCCTCTTTCTTTTCCGCACCTTTTTTTTCTTTTCTGCTAGTGATGTTGCAGAGATGCACTAGGGTCCTTAACGCTCTACAATACTCCTTGAGAGAACAGGAACATTGTTACTGCTTCTGATTGTTTTTGAGCGATGCACTGATATTTGTCTCATTTTCCTTATCCATAGTGCCACCTCCTCGCCTTACCACGATACTCAAAATGAAAGGTAATACCTTCCGTACTTTACCTGCTTGCCCTCATTCTTCGCCACGTCTTTTTTTTTTCTTTTCTGCTAGTGACAGTACACAGATGCACTTAGGGCCTTAAAGGGTCCCTGAAAAGGGTGTTTGAGGCTGGCTATAAATACTCGCATTTTGTAGAGTACAGGCCGACGAGCGTTCATGCCGCCTACAAGACCTCAAGAGCGAGCCGATAATTTACAATGCAATTTTTAAAGCTTCCGCGCCTAGCGGCGACCTGCGTTGCTGCGCTTTCGCCCGAATCAGCGCTCGTTGCGTCAGCCTCGCCCCGCCGCGGTTGGCTCAGTGGTTAGGGTGCTTGGCTACTGGTCCGGAGTTCCCGGGTTCGAACCCGACCGTGGCGGCTGCGTTTCGATGGAGGCGAAACGCAAAAGCGCCCGTGTGCTGTGCGATGTCAGTGCACTTTAAAGATCCCCAAGTGGTCGAAATTATTCCGGAGCCCTTCACAACGGCACCTTTCTTCCTTTCTTCTTTCACTCCCCCCTATATTTCTTCCCTTACGGCACGGTTCACGTGTCCGCCGATATGTGAGACAGATACTGCGCCATTTCGTTTCCCCAAAAAACAAATTTCAATTTTTTTACGTCAGCAACTACGCTCGTTACGTCATGTAGCGCTCGTTACGTCAGCAGCGGACTGCTAATATTGGTTCGCGCCCATCGGCAGCCCGCGGAGGGGACGAGTGCGAGGGGCCGGCGGAGGAGGGCCGACATTTCAGCGTTCAAAAAGTGACGAGAGGAGAGAGAAAGGCGCAAAGACGCGGAAATTTAAATTTTGACTACAGATAGCTCAGCGTCTACGAAGCGCATCTAAAAAATTCTTGCTGGAGGATACATGTGAAGCGGCGTCCTTTAGCATCGTAGGCGCATCGCATCTTTGTTGAGACCCCCTTTCACAGCCCGTTTAAGGTTCTTGAATACTCCTTGAGAGAGCTTTGTCACTACTCCAGACTTTTTTTTTTTTTTGAGCGACACACTGATCCGTGGATAGTCTAAAGAACTACTTTCATGCAACATCTTCCTCGTGCTCCCTGGCCTGACTGTTTTGCTTCACGGCACTGCAAAAAAACACTGTGATAACTGTGTTTATGATGATTCATTATTAATCCACTTAAGAAAAGCATTTTCATATAATTAGCTGACTATTTGGCAGATCTCTCATCAATGTGCACTGCGCCAAGCAATTTCATCATTGGGATAATAGCTGTTTGGATATTGATGCACATTAGAAAACCATTGTGATCGAATTAGATACAAATCTTTTTGACTACACACAATTTAATTGACAATATTATGCGTGGATTGGCTTGAAATTTTCAACAATCCATTTTGTATCGTCAGCTCGTGAATTATTCTGCGTCATTTTTCTCTTGAATATTCTTTTAGATAAATTTCAGCGTTTAAACCTCGCAACAGTTGGACCAAAAAAATTGTGGCTCTAGTCTGCTTAAATTGGAGCTAGCCTTCTGTGGTGGCACTTCTTCCTGTACTTTAAGGATAGATATATCAGGTGGCACGATGAAAGGACAGTGATGCTCATTACATATCGCAAGTTTTGGTCACATGTAATAGAAGCATCGCCTATTGCATTATGTGATCTTTGGTAAAAACAAATAAAACCAAACCAAGGAGGCTAAGATTTTGTCTAGGACATAGTCTGAGGTTATTGTGGTATAATACCCCACTGATTTGCTTGTATGTTGCATTGATTGTACGTGACTAGTTTTTCATGGCAAATTTGTGATGGTTTCGTGCTCCTTACTGATGTTTGTTTCGTTCCTGGTATTCATAGCGCCTCCTCCTCGCCATCCCACAGCACGCTCTATCAAAGCTAACAACTTTGATAATAACACCTGCTAACATTCCTTTTTTCCCCATCTTTTTTCTTTTGCGCTTGCGATGGTAGATAGCTGCGCTTCGGGCCTTATGGTTCTCCCGTTTTGCTTGAGAGAACATTGTTACTATACCAGATTGCTTTTCAGCGATGCACTTATATCCGGTTAGTCTTAAGAACTGCTTGCCATGCATCAGCTTCCTTTTGCAACCAGCTTCACTCTTCTGCTTGAGGCCACTCTACAAACACTATATGATAAATGGGGCCATATCTGTTTGAGCAACGATACACATTGTATAAGCACTGCCCGAGATGCAGACAGGAAATCGTTTGTTTGAAATGTCTTCACATCATTTATATGAAACTTTTTAGCGTATTGGATTGAAAATTTCTAAAATTCAGTTCGTAAAGGCATGCTGTGACTCTTAATATACTGTGACTTTTTCTTGAACATTGTTTAACTTTACTTTAAGCATTTAGGCATCGCAACCGCTGAACCAAAATCATGTCGTCCTGGTCAGCTTGAACTGCTGCCAGCCCTCTGTGGTACCATTTGTTTTTGAGTATATGACGAATAGAATATTGAACAGGTTAAAATGAACAGACAGTAAAGCACACTAAGTGGGATATTTTGGATGATGACAAGTGCAGCTACAGTGGCCTGCCTCAATGTCACTTCTGCTATTCTTTAGAACGAGGCGGAGATCAGATCGATACCAAATCCAAAACAAATGAAAAAGACGTCTAGTGCCCCGTACGCTACTCTTGTCCACAATAAGTCTGTGTCTGAAATAGGAGTGCCTTATATAGCCTTCACGATTCCTCGTAATCTTTTCCCGAAAATGTAATGAAGTCTGCCTTGATTCTTGCTGAATAAGTCCAGCGTCTGGATGATTAAGGACTCTAGATGCAGTATTGTTAGAGTTTCTTTCTGTAAAAATGTACTTATTCATTTCTTTGTTTGTTTGTTTGTTTGTTTGTTTTTTTGTTTGTTTGTTTGTTTGTTTGTTTGTTTGTTTGTTTGTTTGTTTGTTTGTTTGTTTGTTTGTTTGTTACAATATCGTCAAGGCCCCGAGGCTGCATTACAGAAGGGAGTGGTATAGAAAAAATTTCAGCCTATCTCTTGGCCGTTAGTCAGCACATGTTCGGAAATCACATTCTTTGATGCTCGGCTGTTTCTGAAGTCGCCTTGAAGACCTTTGAATCGTCGCTGAAAGCTCCCGGTTTCCTCGTATTGACAGAAGGGCAGTCATTGCATGTGATTCGATAAACCAGACCACGGAACTTGGCACCTGGCAATGGGTTGTTTACATTGACAAGTGCGGCTCATAGCTTTCTTGTTGGCACGTGTCCAATGTGCACTGCCTTCTTTCTGAGGATACAGGAAAGGCTTTCACTGACTTGAGGCAGGGTTTACGGGTTTATGGGGGTTTAACGTCCCAAAGTGACTCAGACTATGAGGGACGCAGTAGTGAAGGGCTCCGAAAATTTCGTCCACCTGGGGTGCTTTAACGTGCACTTGCATCGCACAGTACTCGGGCCTCTATAGCGTTTCGCCTCCATTGAAATTCGACCACCGCGGTCCGGATAGAACCCGCGTCTTTTTAAGTCAGCAGCCGAGCGCCATAACCACTGAGACACCACGGCGGCTATGACTTGAGGCACATACGAAATCTCAGCACGCTTCATATTTCATTTTTTTTGTTTCTGTTGGCCTTCGCGCTTCTCGCCTGTGTACGAGATTTCTTGTCACTTTTCTGACAAAAATCTCTGGGGTGACCTTTCGCTCGAGGTCTCAGTTTCCCAACTTCTGTTCGTTTTATTTATTTATTTATTTATTTGAAAATACTGCAGCCCCATTCCAGGGGCTATAGCAGGAGTGGTTACATATATCATGCGGTACAGTTGCGCGCATAAAGGGGTACATGGCAAAATGTGAAACAAACGCTGCATACAACATCATATAATGCTACGTCTCAATTTCAGACGCAAAATCAGACACAGAAAAGGCTCGTATATTTCCATTTAAAGAGTTCCAACTCTCCACGGTACGCGGTAAAAAACTGTATTTGAAAGCGTTAGTACGGGCAAAAAAGGGTTGGATATTAAGATCGTGATGGCTCCTGGTTAGAGATGGTTTTGAAAACGTGATATGCTTACTCTCTGAGAGGCAATTAGCAGAATGCACTATTGAGTGAAGAAGTTGAGAGAAGAAGTCAGGACCGAGGATTGCCGGGTCAGAGCCTATATTTCTTGAAGGGTTGATTAGTGAGGCCCCCTTGATCGCTTGTGAGCCAAAGGTGAGCTGATTCGAAATCCAGCTATCTACTCGAGTGCGCTGTTTTTTCTAAAAATGGTGAAGCATAAGCGGTGCGCATCACGTTTGACGAGGACTTCCAAAAATAGAATGGTCCAATTCTTCTCCTCTTCCAGTATTAAATTTATGCATGACATCTCGGCATTCATGTGTGCAAGGAAGCTTTGGGGAAGCTGCTTGTTGGGAATACTAAAAAAGTTATCAACCTACTTCGAGAACACCTTGGGACGCGGTGTGAACGAGCCCACGGCTGTGTTTTCATCAGCTTCCATTGTCAGGTTGGAGGCCGTAACTGAGATTGATGCTCCCAATGCGGTTCCAAAAATGCGCCTGTACTCCTTACAGTTTAAGTGAATACATGTTGGCCAAGTTGAAGTGAAAGACTGCGCCGATTTCTTTCACGTCCAACGCTGTACTACCGGAAAACGATGGGTCAGTTTTCAGCGATTATTTGCAGGTATCTACGGAAAGGTTTGTGAGAATACTCGTTGACAACGAACAAATATCGAAAGACAAGTGTATATGTCGCTTTCATCCAGAACCATATCCTTGACTTTTTTTAATGAAATCTTGCGGATTCCTAATCTACATCGTTGTTTTTTATCCAATAGAGTCACTCACTTCCGCTGGTAGCCTGACAATCGAAATGGGCGACATTGTAAAACCTACAGTTGGCCTTATCCGTGTTCCATTTTTATTAATCTTTGGCAAGGTGTATAACGCGGCAGACGATCAATTAGTGCAAAGGAGTCTGCAGTGAAGCCTTTTTTAGGATGACAGAAGACCACTGAATACGTCAGAGAGGATTTTTTTGAAGACTTTCTTGTGCTTTTGAAGTCGAGTTCTTGGCAAGTTTACAGTAGGTCGTCGCGGTCACGATCAGCTCTGTCATTTCTGATTGGTACGCGGAGCGTTCAAGGACTATAGCCCAGTAGAATGGTGTGTTCTTCGTTTTTCGCTTTCACTCGGGGGCCTTGCGCTCCGCTTCGGAAATAATGTACTGACGAGGTGGACTCCGCCAGGAAGCTGAGGTCTCGTCAGGCGCTACAGGCCTTTTGCCTCAGCTTCCTCTTTCTTCGTAAGGAAGAAATAAAGTTTTTGAAATTTGAAGTTTAAGCACACTGACGCCCGTTTGGTCAGAGATCATCTTGGACGTCTCGATCAAGAAGGCTAACGGCTCTTTTCACGGCGCAGATCATTTCCCATGTATCCGGTGTCTTCCCATGAATGAATTTCAAGCCCCGGCTCAGCACCTTTTCTTCGGCAGCACTCAGGGGGTACAATGACAGGATCTCAGACTTAAAGGTTGCTCTTTATGACATTTTTTTCTCTTTCGTCCAGCAATGTGCATAGCTTCTTTTTCTGGGAAACCTCGTGCTTTACTGGCTTCCGCCTCATCTCTTGTTCGGCAACGACTTGGATCTCAGGAAAGACATCCGTCATGCAAAATTCCAGCTGCCGCTTCGCAGAGAAAGCATCCTGCCGCAGGCACTTCTAGGTGCACTTGCATTCGTCGTTGCGGGCTTGTAAAAGGTGCGGCTCTGCCTTCGTCAGGACATTGCGGTCGAAGGCGTTGTTCACAGGTGGACGAAGGTTCAGTGACCTTGGGGTCACGTCGTTGCATTTGCACTTCCCGATCGTACACCGTAGGACGTCAGAGAGATCACTGAACCCATTTAGTTCTCCTTGCCAAACACGTATTTCACTTACAACGGTAAGGTATACAAGCAGATTTTTGGAAGCGCATTGGGAACGTCATTCTCAGACACGGCTGCCAACCTGACAACGGAAGCTACTGAAAACGTTGTGGACGTTGTTGTTGACGTTGGTGACGTTGTTTAATGTTTTTGTATTGTAAACAAGCAGCAGCTACAAAGCTTCCTTGAACATCTGAATGCCGAGGAGTACTCTATCATATTTAAAATGAGAAGAGGAGGAGAACATTTTATTTCTGGACGTCTTCGTCAAGCGTACTGTGCAACACGTGTGCTTTAGGGTGTTGCGAAAACAAACTCACTCGGGAAGATATCTGGATTTTGAATCGGCTCATCATTTGGCTCACAAGGAATCAGTGGTTGAGTCACTAATATACCCAGCAAGGAATATCTGCTCTGACCCGGCAAGCTTCGGTAACTAACTAAAGTTGTTAAACAGGAATCCCGAGCGAAACGGCTAAACCAAAAATTTCTTGCGCGAAGTGACAAGAAAACTCGAGCACTGGCGAGAAGAATGATAGAAAACGGAAAAAAAAGAAAAGATGAAGTGTGCTCCGATTCCTTATGTGCCTGAAGTCAGCGAAACCATTTCCCGTATCACCAGATAGCAGGGAGTCCACATTGCGCATGTGCCAGTAAACAAGCTCCGAGCCCAACTTGTCAATGCAAAGGACTCTCTGCCGCGTGCCAAGTTTCCAACTATGGTTTATCAAATCCAACGGAATTACTTCCCTTATGTCGATATTGGGGAAACCAGGAACTTTCAGCGACGCATCAAAGGTCATCTAGGTGACGTCGGGAACAACTCCGCAAGAAAGAATGCGAATGCCCAACATGTGAAGACCACCCGGGCTAGGTTGAGGCAACAATCGTGGCAACAAAAAGAAACGCTGTAACAAGAACACATCTAGAGTCCTTAATCATCCAGTTGACGCCGGACACATTGAAACAGGAATCATGGCATACTTCATCATATCTATGGAAAAAGGTTATGAGGAATCCTGAAGGCTATATAAGCCGCCCCTTTTCCGGCAGTCTTATTTGTTTTTTACTTGGTCCGTAGTCCAATCTTCACCTTGCTTTAATGCTTTATTCCTGACCACACGATATTTCATCGAACGTTACGCTTCCTGCTTATCTTGTAAGACATAGCTTTAGAAACATTTTTACGTAGAATAGTGCACATGTTATCATCTCTAAGCAGTGAATGACCGAGGTCGGAAAATTCCTGAGTACGAAGGTAGATGGATATCCGGGTGGGAGGAGGGGGGGGGGGGCACTGCCCATTAGTATAGCATACCAGTGTTTTGCAACACGTAGGTGGCATCCTTTTGATAAATTTTCATCAAAAGGCAAGTATTTCTTAATATTCGGGATATTCTATATATGCAAAACGCGCATGACGCGCAGCCGAAGAACATGCTGCTGAATATTTTTGCATGCCGTGTGTTTCCTACGTCATTAGAGTATCTGAAACTCAAATTTTGAGTTTGGTACGCCAGATAATCAATAGGTGATGAAATGCTGTCTTTATATCACACAAATGATTGGTCAGCAATTTGAGGTCTGAAGTATTTCTTTCTCTTGTTTAGAAGAGGAAATGCTGCTTTGAGTACACATTATGGTCTATGAATGGAACATTATGTAAGCTGTTTTCCGCATGCAAACCAAATGTTCATTCGCATTATTAAACCGACAGGAAGTTTCTCGCAAAAGACTTAAGCCATTGAAATTCACTTTTCATATTACTTCTTAACAGCGGTATTAGAATTTGGTATTCGGTTTTAGTTTTATTCGGTGCATATGCTAATTTATTATTAATTCACCTGCTCTTGGCCTGACGACTAAGAATCATAGGTGATGGATAGAAGTGTCATAGACGGCGCAATTTAAAATGAAAACTAGAGCAATGAATCTCCAATTTTGCAGATGCATGCAAGTTAAAGGCTGACCCGGGCACCGGAGACAAAAGAATTCGGCGATGGTTCTACGACGCAAAGAGTCTGCAGTGCTATGAATTCACATACGCCGGTGATGGAGGCAATAAGAACCGCTTCAAGACGAGCCAAAAATGCTTGGCGTTCTGCTCTGGAATAACAAGTACGTGCAGAGGTTTGATGAGAGAGTTTCGTTTTAGAACAGCTTTATTATCTTGCACTATTTCATGAAATTACTGTATGAAGCTACCATGTCCTGTTCCTATGTACCCCTACTGTATACGCAACCATCATATACCGCTACCGTATGCCATTAATCGAATACTACTACCACCTGCCACTAATATTTCATGTGATTTTGTATGCTGGCAAGAGAGGTATACGGGGGTAATTTACTGTAATAGTATGACAAAATTCTCGGATGCCTTATACTAATGATTGGGCTTATTGTTCTACTCTGGAATATGGGTTGCATGTCATTTCAAGGATCGATCACAGCTGACATGCATCTGGTACGAACGCAGTTCTGTGTCGGGGCTAGAGATAGGATAGGGATATTGTCACGTAGTGGTGACGGCAGTCGAAGGAGCGATGAAGACGGACAAAAGGTCTTCTAGAAGAAAACTGTTTATTGGGCTGCCTTGCGCCCACAATGGACTGAATCACTCGGCGGCGGCAAAGCGACAAGCGTGATCGGCGGTCGTCGAACAGAATGCCCGCCGCTCTCGGCAGTGCTCAATTTAAAGCTGATAGCGAACTTTCGAGATAAAGCGTGCAAAGTTACTAGAACATTCCCGAACAACGTAGAATCAGTTCTGCCTGGCTGCGATCAATCGAGATAAATCTAGTCGCGTCTTGCGTCGCAAACAAAGCGATAAAGTGGTGTGGCGGCAGATTTGAAGAACGAACACACACTGCAAATATTCGCGGCAATATTATGAACTGAGAATAGGAGCCAAAACATTAAGCATCAGTAGAGCTTTTCTAAAAAATAAGAACAACGCCTAGCAAAACCTTGTCATTAGTAAAGGCAGATGTAAAAATTTAATCACTTTCTGCTTTCCTGCACGCACGTGTATAAGGCACGCAATGGATCCTGGGGGTTTAACCTGGGCTGGCAGCAAAAATCAAGTTTTCTTTTAAAAGATAAATAATGTGCGTAAGAAAAAATCTCATGAAATTCTTCAAAAATGCGAGTGATGCGCGAATGCATGTGTATACAGGGTCATAATGATCATCACCCAGTCTGCTGCTGAACACAGGCTTCCTTAATTGGTATTCACTTAATCGTACCCTGCTTGAGACGTCACCAGAGTACCCCAGAAAGTTTTGTGCCTTACATCTCCTCCTAACTTTTTGTAGCACTTTCTCTTGGAGTCACTAAACCATCGCCGCAGCCTCCCTGCCTTTCCTCTTCCTCCTCCTCCTTCTCTTGGAATCCAATATGTTGCTTTTGTCTAGCTGTTATGGGTGTTTGATGTCCGGCATAAGCCTGTTTCTCCCTCTTAATTTCGGCAAGGATATCATTAGCCCACATCTATTCTGTAATTCTTGGCGATTTCTTTTCTGTCTGATAATCACTACCTTATTAATTTGTAAGCTGTACTGGGTGTGGGCAGGTTATAAAAAGTTAGACCCCAAGCTGGAAGTTGTGCGCTTAGTGAATCCATGAAAAATGAAGTTTACCAGTGCACAGTAGCAACTCGTTGATACGATCCCGGTTGATGCGAATTTCGGCATACGAATTCATAACTGCAGAAGAACCGACAACTGAGCTAGTTGGTGCATCTTTAAGCCGTGGTAAAAACAGCGCAGCGACGACAGACACAGAGAAGACAGAAGAAGACGGACAAGCGCTGACTAACAACTAAAGTTTATTGGAAAAAACACAGGTATTAATACACTCCTAAAACAACCAGAGGGCACGCACACTCTATGAATACAAAACCCAGGGCAATTGGCGTCCAATACGGGGATGCTTCCACTCCGCCACGATGGTTCAACGTTTGAGCATGAGTAAAGGCGCGTCCAGTGAATACATGGGTTTCTTAGAAACGTATCTTCGAGATCTATACTGAGGCATGCATGAGTAATAATGAGAATGTAAATTACAGATGGTCGGAATTAAGCAAATATCATGCGTTTCCAGTAAATTTCCTCAGTGCTTGGTCTGCAGTCGTAGCACCATTTTGTGGCACCCACTGAAACCTACATTCGCCAAGCACGGCTCTGGCCCAGCAGATGGCGCGCGCGTATATTTTCCGAGTTGTTTGAGGCCAGGACGGGAGTTTTGCGGACTAAGACATATAGAGTCAGGTACCACGAGATAGACACGTTGTGCGTTGCGTGCGGAGAAGAGGAGGAAACGGCTGAACACTTGATACTTTTCTGTAAAGGGCTTCACCCTACAGTGGAAAGCAGCGAGGCTGATTTATCCAAGAAATTGGGGTTTAAGGTCAGTGAAGGAAACGTAGATTTTAAGCGGGTAGAAGTAGCCAAGCGCAGGTTATCTGACTGGTGGCTAAAATCAAGAGAAGAGTAAAATTTCATGTCATGGCTAGGCGGCTTGAGCCACCGCCCGATTTAAAGGGTTCAGCCGTATCCATCCATCCATCCATCCATCCATCCATCCATCCATCCATCCATCCATCCATCCATCCATCCATCCATCCATCCATCGAGTCTGCGCCTTCCCTGAATGCTGATGTGCCCTCATTTTAGTTGTACCGCGCCGATAAATAAGACGGCATTCTGCACAGCTCCGTACCTGCCACATAAAAATCCTTTTTTTTTTTCAGTGGGGTTTAGTCACCTGGTGGCAGCTTACCTGTGAGTGTTGGCGCAGTAGCTTCTGTGTTGTGCATAACGGCGGCAGCGCATATGCTCTGAATGAAGGCTAGGGAATGTTAGTTGTTGCACCATTTTAGCGGCGGATAAAACACGCCCTTTAATTCTGCGATAGCTTGTTCACTCAGTGGGAGCTCGCTCTGTTGCCGAAAAAGTTGATTTAATGCTTCAGACGAACTGTAAACGGGACCACAAAACAGTAAACGCGAAAACTAAGCTGCCTGAGACGTATGTACCGTCTTTGACAAAAGTAACCGAGCAGCCGCTATGTCGGCGGGAGCGGGCTCAGCCGGGAGGCGGCGCTGCTGTCGCCGGCGCTGGCCGCTGCTTCCCGGATGCGAGGGTAAACTGGCTGACGTAAGCCCGCACTCTAGCCCTCCTTCCTTGGATGGTAGAAGTAAGCACGTAGAATGTGCGGTGAGCAATTTCAAGCCTTTGGAGTGCTGTGATACTAAGGGCGCAGGCTTACGTCAGCCAGTTTAACTCGCAGCCAAGAAGCAGCGGCCAGCGCCGAAGATAGCAGTGCCGCCGCTCGGCTGCAAGCCCGCCCCGGTCGCCGGCGCGGCTGCTCGGTTACTTTTGGCTAAGGCGGTACAGCAAAGCAGTAGAGCGACACATGTGATCGCTCGTTATACAGGCGCTGCCTAGAGATCGCGTCACTGTGTGTTATACCAAATGTTTTATTCTGTTTGTTCAAATGTTATATTCAGCAGATGTAAACAGATAATAAGAAGCGGCGCGAATAGACAAGGACGAACACAAGACAACAGGACTGGCGCTATCTTGTGTTCGTCCTTGCCTATTCGCGTTCCTTCTTAGTCTTATGCATTTTGACCAACAAGCTCAAATCAAGATTCTAGTAACCAGCTATTCTTCTTGTGTGCTTCTAGAACTAGTTTTATAGCAACTGGTTTTTCGAAGAACTTGTTAGGAGCAAGCTTTTTTCACCTATCTAGAAGGAATTGGCAATGGTAGAAGGCAAATATGAAGTAATAATTAAGTCACCAAAAAGGGTAAAAATTCTAGAACGCTGGATTATCTCGTAGAGTGGTCATAAATGCGGCAAGTCATGTGCAGAACTTCAGCCTTGGCGCAGTAACCAACTGAGCACAAGAATTTAAAGCTCTTCATTGAAAACAATCTACGAGATAATAATCTCGCTTTATGCTTTTGTTCCAGTCGCTTGCATTGGAACCAAAGAAACGATGCCACACGTGATCTGTGAGAATTAATCATAGGAAAACGAATACATTGAGCCATGTTAAACTCACCCTTAGTGCAAGCCTCACGTGCAAGCTTTCGCGTTCCTGCTGCGCATGGCTATGCCAACTTTGTGTGCACGAGAAAAACAGTAAACACTGCAGGACACCGTTGGTGCTTACATGGAGGTCATAACGCCTCAAATTTGTAGCCACCGTGATGTAAATTTAGTGCAAGGTTGCGGCACCTTTCCCGCAAAATAAATCATGCGTTCAAAGCGCTGCCCATCAGCAACTGTTGCATCGCGTGGCACTCTGGTGATTTATTCGCAGTAGCTGGCTATGTACTTTTGGAAAAAACACTGCAGCCTTCGCTTTACTGCTCTATTATAATGTATTTTAGCATGCAGCACAATGAATCTCGTCGTCGTTTGATGCTTGTTCTTACCACTTGTAACCGGGGTTAATCTTATGGGGAGGTGGTGATTAGAATGGGGTTTGATGCTCTGGTAGCTACAATGCATTTTAACTTCCACCACAGCCAATGTCGTCTGCATGTTGGCTGATATTCTCTTTTTTTTCTTTACGGTGTTAGCTTGGTTTAATTTTATGACAGCGTACTGCAACAATTCTTGTGACCGATACATCTGAGAAAAAAAATTGCTACGACCTGAACGAGCAAAGAGTTTTGTGAGTTTTCAGCCACAGCGGCTCTTTTGTGTCGTGGCGTCTCATGGTGCTTTGAAGTGAACAATCTGTCATTAACAAAATGTTACTTTGATGAACAGTGGACAAAGCTGGCCACTGTCCTGTAGCTGAAGCCAAGGCGCTACCTGTCGCCACTGGGGAAGCCGAGTGTCGAAACTTCTGCCGCGTGGATGCCGATTGTCCAGGCTTACGAAAGTGCTGCTACAATGGCTGTGCCTACACCTGCGCCCAGGCTGTCTCAACTGGTAAGACTGCTATAGTCTTACCTCGCACTTTCTAACACATTTGACGTCGCGCAGGCTCTCTTCAACCTAGAAAAAAAAATTTAATCAAGAAGATGAAGATCAATACGTGGCTGGGCACTTATCGCAGAAAGCAGATAAGTTATGGTCTCGTAGAATAAGAGGGGATCTCAAGGAAAGGGGAACTCCGCAGGGGGCGTTAAGAGGCTCAGGTGAGTAGGTGAAAGTTAAGAAGTTTGTTGGGATAAAAAATCCACGAAACACAAAAAGTGCTAGCAGAAATCTATAAGTAACCTACACAAGCGTTTTGATGTCCTAAAGAAGTATAGCCAAGATTTTATATAGCCGTCCAAAGTCCTGAAGACCTCGTGTAGACTAGGCTGATGCAACGCCATCTGTCGACTACAAGAGGTTTTCCTCAACACCTTGTACACTTCTAGGTGAGACCCTGTTTAGCTGTAAAGAAGCGTTTTAGCTCTTTTGTAGCTGTGGTATCCGATGCTAGTAGTTGGCTGATAGAGGTCTTACCTAGCTGTATATATGTATTTTAGCCGTTCTGTATCTGTGGTAATGTAATGCTGTTAAAGAAAGGCACTTTACAAAGAGCCCATCCTTGTTGTCTCACAAGCAACAAGAACTGTGAAGAAAATACAACGTCTTGCATGCTTGGGAGACAAAATGTGTGCATTGAGGGTGTGTGGGAAAACTCGTCACTGTGCTGCCTCTTACCCCTCTTGTCTGACATTTGGCCTGTTGTCTGCAGATTAAAGGCACATTTGCTTCAGCAGAAGTCTAGGCACCAGGTAATTAGTTCATAAGATGACGCATTTCTTTTGCAACAACATTTTGCATCTCAAGAGTGCAAAAGAAACTACTGCTGCACGTGGCGAACGACAGTGTTAATCTTAGGTATATGGTAAGTGTCATTGTCCTCCAATGGATGGAGTTGCGACAATCATGAGGCTCTACTAGAAGGCTTAGGAGTATCCTCTCAATTTTCTATAGTTTTTTGTAAAAGCTTAGCCTTTGCATATTTATTTTCATTTATTCAGTGCTTTTCCCCCTCAGAGGTTGCCCTAAACACTTTGCACTTCCTAATAAAGAAACTTCACGTGGCACTTATTTCGGATGGCTGCAGCCTTTATTTGTACAACTCGATCTTGGCTCGATGAAGGCGGCTGTGACTCCGTGTTCTATCTGTACGCTTGCGTTCTGCTGAATCTTCGCATTGCTGGCATGCTGGCAGCCCTTAGAAGAGGCAAAACTTTTTATGATTTTACAGGGCCCTAGAAACAGCGTCTGGGTTGCTGAAATGCTGCAGTGGGAAGTGGAGTTTACACGGCAAAAGAGACCGGGTAATTGCAAAGATGTTAGGCGGAGAAAAAGCGATGTTTTCTTTTTGAAACTTTTGTCACTATTATCCTGTTTTAAGGAATTTTAGAGGTCAACCGTTTGTTAGGCCACTTCCGTCAGTCAAATATACAGCCAAGGGCTGTTAAAAAACATAAAAAGGAAATGCAACACGTATGGCTAGCTGCACCACCTAATTGCGGCGGCGCCATCTGCTGACCTGCATAACCCATCTGTGGGACAAGCCTAGAATTTGATGACGTCATTTCATGCAATCTCGGACTTGGAAGGGGCGGGTGTTGTTTACAACAGCTGGCACTGCAGGCTCTAGTGACTTGAGTACTGTGGTATCTGCACCGCGAACTAACCTAGCATTCGCCTTCTTTTTGTGCTCCGGCCCCTTCTTTTCACCCTTGTGCCTGCTGTGTGGACTCGCCGCCGCCTTTAGCCTCAGCACCGGCCACGATCAGGCCTTCAGACAAGGTGGTGACCGTGACAGTGTTCGAGACAGCACGCCTGCCATGCCTGGCTATGGGCTACCCGCGCCCCTCAGTGAGCTGGTACCGGCACCCCATGCTACTGCTGCGCCCAAGGGGGCGCTACAGTTTTCAGCCGGACTACACGCTGGTCATCCGAAAAGTCGCCTTTAAGGATGCGGGCATTTACATGTGCAGCGCGTACAACTCGCACGGCCCTAAAGCGTTCTGGAATGTGACTCTGACGGTGATTCCGTCGGAGCCTGCGGCTCATCGTTCCGACCCAACCTGACCAACAGCGGTGCATAGCGCCGCTCAGAGGGAGATCATAGAGGTCTTCGATTGCACCATTTGCGTGACTCCCCAAGGAGTATGCATTTTTATAAGTGCGGTGTCCTGAGTGCTCCAAAGCATTGGAGGTTAATGTACCTCTGAAAAAAAAAAAAAGTAACGACACTTCGCCCATCCTTTTCTTACCTCTTCTCCTGCTGCCGAGTGGATGCGTGTTTGTTCTCTACTTGTACTGCATACGCCTATGGTGGCGGCACCTACGTTGCTGCAATGCTGGCGCCAACTGGAAGAGGCGATTTTTTGTGTTATTTCCTGGGCCAACTGTTGCGACATCTGGTTTGCTGCAAATGCTCCAGCGCGAGCTAAGTTCGACAGGGGAAAATATGCATTCTGGTGCGAGGAGGACAGGCGAGCGAGTGAAATATGCAAAGTTCTTCATTAGACTGTAGCTAGTTTTGTGTTTTTAGGGTCTTTCGAGGTCAGCCGTTGGTCACGCCTCTTTCGTCACTCAAATATACAGCTCAGGGCTGTTCAAAAACATAGAAAACAAATTGCGGCACCCATTGCTAACTGCACGACCCTTGCACTGCGCCACCATCTGCTGGCCTCCCGAAAACACATGTGGGACATGTGATGCATTTTACCTAGAATTTCGCAAATGGGATTAAGAACGCTGGCGTGAGTTAGGAGGTTTGCCATACTAGTGTAGCCGGTACCTTGCTTTGTAACGTTGATTTTTTCCTTGTCGTGCCCTACTCGTGTTTTTGTTCCGTCAAATGAAATTCAAGTTAGCGAATTGCTCAATTGATAGTTTTATTTTAGGCTATATCCCCTCCTTCTTTGCCTTCGTTCTGGCGAGTGTGTTTATTCAAGTCCACCTGTTTGGTCCCCTCGCGCGGCAATGCTTTCTTCTACCCTGCATGGTCTGCTTAGCATTTTTGAGCATGGTACTAAAATTTTTCGACAAAGCGTTAAGCACGCTTCTTTTTTAAGAAATAAGGAGTGATAGAGCATTGGAATACTTTTTTAGAAGCCGTGGATCAAACTGGGTTTTGAAACAGTACTGTGCAGAAGGTGAAATCTTATGTCAACACGTTTTGATGTAAGGATGCAGTACGACCAAATGGAGTCCTGCTGGCGTGTGGAGTAAGGCCACCAAGATGATTTACTGCATAAACATGTACAGTGAACGCGGGCGGAACTGCATATACAGTTATGCAGTTGGCGAGATGTCAAATTTTTATTCTAATATTTAAGTATATGCACATTTACTAGTCACGTGAGCAGTAGGGATATGGTTCCGAGATCAAAGTGCACTGATGTGTGAAGCCGTAATTTAAGAGGCACACTGCAGATTAATATGCCATCAAACTTTCTGCACACCGGATTCTAGCAAAATATATATGCTCTTTTCCTTTAGATGCTACACATGCATGCTTCTTTACAGCAACGTAACCAACCTATTGTAGCGTGTTCACATGTTTTATTCAAAATCTTGACACTGAAACTGTATGTACAATGTAAGTCGTGAAGCTGTGAACTCACAGCACGCACCTATTGTGAACCCCTTGTATATGAGATTAGCTGCATGCTGTTCATGTGCTGCAGGGAGTTTAAAATAAACAATGTGACTACACAGACCGTACAACACTGCGGTACTTGACAGTCACCAAGATGAATGTTTTGCTGTTTCAAAACACTTGACACGGTAAGAGACCCAAGTGCCTCGGTATGAATTTCACTGCGCCAGAAGTTTGCTTACAAAAGGAACGGTGGGAAAATAAGCCTCACCACTTGATATCTAGATACCATTTCTTGCCTTCAAAAACGTGCCATTCGTATAATAACTTGTTCAAACAGTACCTGCCGCAGTAGGCCACTTTTTCAGCAGCTTCGTATACTACTAGTGTCAATGGCGTTAAATTGAAGATAGCTGAAATAGCAAATACTATATTAAGATCTAACAGCCCGATGCCCCTTAATTTATTTAGATCACGAATGAAACAAACAAGAGCTGCAACTAACAATCTATTTAACTTACCTCCTTGTCATAATACGTACGGCCAGGTACTCCTAGAATATAACGGTGCCCATGTGTGGAATGAAGCCCCAAATGAAGTAAATGAAAAAAAAATAGTTTTTCGGCTTTTTTAAAACAGGTTCTGCTAATTTCCATGGAAATGTAGGAATGAAGTTTGTGTTATATGATTTAGAAATTTTGTTTTGCAGCTGAGCTGACTGTGTTGTGATCTAATCGACCATACCCCGTAGTCTTTTAGTTCAGCTGTCCAACTTTTTTTTTCATTACTGAAGTGTGCTGTGATTTTGACCTGTCATGATAAGGTCTTCCAGTATTATTGTGCTTGTTTAGCAATATGGACCTGCTGCTAGCCCATAAGGCTATGGGTCTAAACAACTCTGTGTGTACTGGTTTTGAAAATTAATAAATATTGTTTAAAGCCGGTTTGAATACTCGCAAGATATTAAGGCCTTAGAGTAATGCATTGATCTAAACGACCTATGTTTAGACTTGCCACTGCAAGTCTCTCCGCTGCAATTTCGTTATGGTTACAACCAACTGCCCATCAGATCTTCCAAGAATAAAACAAAATAAAAGATTTCTCAAAGCCGTCTACATATTTCGTTCACTAAAAACGAACTTCATTTCTCTGCCGAGTTTGAATGACTCAGCATTTATATGACATCATCTGCTCTATTTATTACGCAGGCTGTTTCATCTCAGTAGTTCCAAGCTTTGCAAAATTACCTACTCTACAAAAGGTGCGTCATGTCACAGAGGCACGATGAATGCGTGACGACATCAGACTGCAAGAAAAATTTGTGCTAAGCGGTTAAGCGGCTATGTCATGGTCACGCGCATACAGCAGCACCATTATTTAAAAACACAATGCATATGCCTTTTGGGAAACTATTACATTTACTGGTGTCTTGTTTTGCATTGTGAGTTATATTATTTATTTTATTTTTGCGTTTATAGTATTTTTATTTCGTGGGATTTAGTTTGCGTCCAGACAAAATAAGGCCCTCGCTGAGGCTACTCCGTTGACAACACCCGAGTCTGACCTCTCGCACGGCGCTCGACAACTTTCAGACTGACACCTGAGCCTTCAAAGCCATATCTAAAGAGTCGGTTAATTAACGTAATTAACGTCGACTAAGTAGGCACGCTGAAAATACTAGTAATATCACCTGCTGAAACAAATGATGGCTGAAGACTTCGATTGGGTTTCGTATCTTTAGGAAGACTACTCGCTTTTTAGAGCGGTAGCTCTTCTCAGCGCAAAAGTCACTCACCATTCCATGCCTGATTTGACCTTGAATTAACCTTGGGAAGCACAGCTTAGCAACCGATTGACTTTGACAGATTTACCTAGGCCGATTTGGGCCAAAATTGATGTCCAAATATAACTGACTGTGCTCGACGCGATGGCTACCTCTAAATTTTTTCCCGGATCATTGCCAAAATGCTACAGCTCGACCTTTGGGTATAACCACGGTTAAACCCTGCCTCACTTTTTTATATGTTGTTGTAAACTTATTTGGACCCCTTGTGACAAATTTCATCGCAGCAGGAAGGGCATACAAAAACACGTGGTCCCTACGTTCACGGGGAGGTGCAAATTCTGTGGGCAGTGTGTGGGCCTGCCAGTACAGTACGCATATAGCCGCTATAAGTCAGCCAACAAGGGAGGCCTGGGAGGCGGCCCTGTCCAGCTCGGACCTGGAGGCCCAGCGGGCCCCCTGTCCTAAGGGCACGGGCAACAGCGGCGACCGAAGACGTCCCGGAATAGACTGCCACCAAGCGCAACAACCATCCCCACCTCCCATTCCCAATTCAGTACAGCGCTGTAATAAATTTCTCCTCCTTCTCCACGGCCTTTACAGATTAGATATTCGTCTATCTAAAGGAATACCAGCCTTTCCTTCTTTCCGTCTTCGTAATTTCCGCACTATTTTACAATTAATAACAGAAACTAACTAGCCCAGCTATCCGCTCTTTTTTAAGTGAATTGAGTGCTCATGGAGGACAACATCCTGATGGATTATTGACACAATAAAATCAGTGCCTTGAAATGCAAAGTGCTTGATGCAGTGTTGTGCTTTGCTTAAAATGCTTAGATATAACGTGCTTTTCTGAGAGTGATATTTATTTTCACTTAACAAATCAGGCGGCACTGTGTCATCGTCATGTACATCTGACTAGGTATCCTGTCTTCATTCAACCTAATTTTTCATGATGAACCGTCACAAAGAGTTGCTGCCAAAGCTCTGCATATTTTAGGTTCGTGTAAATGCAACCTTTGGACCCACCCGCACCTTTTAGCAGCTTGCCTACTCAACATTTCTTCACCTTCAGCTGGAATACGAATACTCCGTCTGGTCCCCTCGTCAGGAGTTCCTAAATCATTTCCTTCAGTGCACATAAAAACTTCCTGGTTTCTTTAACGGCCGAGATCATAACTGATATTCCAGCATTTCCATCATTGTCAAGACTGTCCATACTCAACAATTCTGGACAAAAGCATTTTTGAGCGGGAAACCATTTAATAAGCGCCATTTTTTTTTTCACATAAGGTAAGATCTCTTTATAACAACCAACATATCCGCAGATCACCCAACGTCAGCCTTGCATTTTTTTCTCTATTAATGTTGTTGCTATCGTCACAAGCGCTCCCAGTTGATTTTTTATGACCGTCTTAACTGTCTGATGCGGTCGATGGAAGCACTTTAAAAGAAAGATTTTGCTACATATTACAAGATTGGACCATTACCGTCGATATGCCCATAACAGTATCTTAAAATTTTCGCATTTTCAAAACTTTTGTGCGATGATGCTGGACATGACACCTAACCGATAACCTTTAGAGAAATCATGCGTATTTACCTGTTACACAAAGCTGTTTCGAGCCATCGCCCATTTATTTTGCCTCTCGCTCAACCAAACCTATCGCTTCTGACCGCCTACGTAATCACTAAGCTTCTAGACGCCTTTCTTTAAGAACCGCAGCTTTGAATTGATCAGCCCTTCCGGGCGTAATTGTTTGTTGGAATGGTCTCCCTGGCAACATTGTCGCTATCCATCATCAATTACATTTAAAGAAAAACGTGAAGAATAGTATTAAGACTTTTCTTTTTGTTTACTTTTTCATTGCATTCTTCAAGAACGGATAACTGTGCGTGTTGTCCGCTTTTTACTTCTGTTTTTACGCAGCCCCTTCATATAATACTATACTTGAAGCCTATAAGATGTTATAAAAAACTTAACATTACAGCAGAGAAGGGTCGAAAGCGATATGTAAGCATACAAATATGGCGCATTTCAGTCGGTGGTCTGGAGCAGCTCTCTGAATCCACGAATGAGCAAGATATCTATCGCGTTCCAGTGAGGGCTCGGGATCTGCATCCAAATAGCCCACTGAAACAAGCTCTTCGGTTTCGCGATGGAAGAAAACTTGCTCCGGAAACTCATCGACACTCATCGGAAGAAAACTCATCGATTTCTAAAACCACTTCAGTTGCCCTTTAAGATATGTATCACCTACAGTGTGAGACAGATTCGTATTACGGAACAGCGTACTATGCTGCAAAAAAAGAAATGTGCTTCAGGGCCAAAAAAGCATATAACGCGACTGAAATTGTAACGATATGCATCAAGGCTGCCCTTAAAATATTTCCTCATGGAGCCGCTTGTTGCTATCAATAATGTTACCACTGGATTAATGGTCGCTTAATGCCACTTGTTTGTTACATTACTCAGGCCTCACGTTTGTGGCATTAAGACGACATATGTGTCATTAGCTCATAAACATTCAAATTTTGTAGTGAATCTGAGATTTTGCCTTTTGTGGAGCCTCCTCTGTCACAGGTCTGAGAATACTTCATTTATCAGCGAAGTTGTTGGTAGTGACTTTGAATTGACTTTTTTGTGTTGAGGTGTCATGTTGATTTGGGTTACTTCTAGTTTGATGTTCTGTTCAGCGCTTCGCCTTCATTTTTGTGTTTTGGTTTGCTTTTGGGCGAGTTGAAATGTCTTCGTGCTTCACAGCAGCAGAGTAGATCAGTCAAGTGCTGACAACACAACCTTATGAGCACTGCTGTAGATTGGAGGATTGTAGGTTGTTCCTAGCTGAGTTGAGTTGAGTTGTTGTATGCTACAGGTTCAAGGTTCAAGGTTCGTTTACTACAGGTTTATGATACAAGGTTAGAGAAAAACATTGGAATACAGAAGGAGGTACCAAAGCCTGAGACTGTGGACGGGACCTCCTGTAAGAACAATTGTAAAAATGAATTACAGACAGCAGATGCAAAAAAAATTTTAGTTGAAGGCATCATAAATGACCAGTGAGTGAAATACGACAAATAATGCAAACCCTTATTTGAAAGAAAAATGATTACACACCTAATATCATACAGACCAATACAAAAGACAACTCACTGAATAATATAAATGACAAAACTAGTACCATATACCAAGTAAAATACTATTAGGGGGATTGTAAAAACTGACGGAGAACGGATTTAAAGGCACAGATATTAGGTGATTGCTTAATGCTAACTGGTAAAGACTTGCTTGTTCTGCTGGCAATTTCTCCACCGTAGCGTCACTTATATGTTAATAAACACGTAAAACCTGTCGGATCTGCCCAGCTATGCGCACAGTCACTTATAATAGTACATATTCCACTCCCGCAGTCACCATCTATGCAAACATTCACTCACAGCAGAACATAGTCCACTCCAGAAGTCACCATCTATGTACATATTCAGTCACAGTAGAACATAGTCCATTGCAGTGCCACCATCCATGCACACATTCACTCGCAGTATAACATCGTCCACTCCTGAAGAGACCATTTACGCAGACATTGATCACAGTAGACCATAGTCCGTTCCTGCTGTCACCTTGTTCCTACTTCTTCTTGTGTATTGCAGTTTGCAATGTAAGTCATGGGCTACTAAACACTTCAGTTAAGAATGCGGCCAACTGCAGTGTTCAGGTAAAGGCATTTGCTGAAGAACCAGTCTCTCCCACCTTTTGTGTCCGTCCGCATGTTTTCACGCTGCCTATCGTAGCTATGCAAACATACCAAGAACAAAAAACAAATACGTTGTGACCGTGCACGTGATTGTAGCAACCAGCGCGAACCGGGTGGGGGCGCCACTGCAGCTTGGTTGCTATGTGACCGGTGCCTCTAAACCACGGATGTCCTGTTTTAACGTTGGGGGCAGATCAAGCGGGACGGTCATCATGTACTTGCGGAGAACTACACGCTGACCATCCCGGCAGCGGCCACGTTGGACGGAGGCGCTTACTCCTGCCATACGTATGTACAACGGCGATAGCAACAGATCAGTCACAGTTAACTTCACCATAGATGTGTGAAGTAGTGATATTTGCTTTCCTAATGGCGTTAAAGGGATCCTTTTGATTCATGAACACGGTGCAAAAGGCCACAAAGCAACCGGACAAGAGAAGCAGACACACAACACAGAAAGCTGTATTTCATCTTTTTTTCTCAACTCTCCAACTAGCCTAACCTCGCATCGTTTTCACTCTGTCATTGCCTCCTCCGACATAGTGCTGACTAGTTTAGCCGTGATAAAGGTTTTCATCTAGCGTGACCAATTTGCTGTGCAGTGGCCTGGAAAATAACAAGACCTAAGAAATTATCCGGAGCCCTCCACTACAACATTTATCATAGCCGCAGTCCCTTTTAGACCCTAAAGCCCCGTAAAACAAAAACAAAACCAATGATGTCATTTCACCGATGAAGAGAGAGAGGTAGGATGGCAGTAGCCTCAACTGATATATGACATATTTGCGGCTTTTTTAAGTTACTCTGTCTCTTTCATCCACTGGTTATTACTTCTCGCTCGTTAGGTGACTTGGGTGTGGCTAGTAGGACAATCAGGTTGGGCCTGCTGAGTTTCTGGATTTCTGGCTGTGCGGGCACTGCGAAATTTCTGCTAAAAAAATGCCTAGCACAGCAGTCTCGAAATAACTAGCCATATTTTATAAAAAGGAGCTCAGCGTGTCATGCGTTCGAGTGCAGGTATTGCATAGGGGCGGTGTTACTATCAAAAACATCCTAAACACATCCAGTGACAACCACTATATGTGGCACGACTTCATAAGTCGAAGCCTTCATAAGCAATTCCGCTATTCGAACTTCGTATCACAGTGAAGCGATACCAGCTTACGGCAGTTCAGGTCAGTTCTTCGATTCCCTGCCTCATTTTCAAGTTTTGTCATAAACTTTCACCGATATGTGGGCGCTCTTCTTGGCACTTTTAAATAAAATATTAAACTCTTTTTGCCTGTCTAGACGCTTGCCAAGGTATTCGCCATCTTTTACGCTAGTTTCTGTGCTAGTTCTCAAACATACACGGGAATTGCAAGTCGTGAGCCAGCGGTATTTTTGGCAAAAACTCCGTTAAAGATTATACAAGCTGGACTGCTTTAGCAGGGAATCTTGCTGAAAGGAAGACACTGTGTGCCGGGAACCAAACGGAGCAGCGCTTTTGTCACTCATGGAGTGAAGGCTCCGGTAGAAACATTGCGATAAGCAATCTAGAAGTGCACAAGTAGTACACAACGGAGGAAGCAGTCTTATCGTTGTGTCGGGGGTGGCAGCCTTCCTGTCCTGATAACGCTCTTCGTTTCTGTGTAGAGTTCCGCCCGGTGTCAAGAAAGACAGCGGCAAGTCAGCGTTCAGCAGACGATGTGTTCAAACGTGTTGAAAAAATGGCTGATATAAGTCCCGATCAGTGAGTACACCAGCATTCATTATTCTTCGCAGACGTTAGAGGTACGCCACTGAAACGCTAGGAACATTTGTGTGCTTATCTGAGGCCTGTAGAGTGTCAACGAGTATTGCCGAGGTAACGATGAAATAGAAACGCGCGCGTGAAGCCTCCAAACTTGAGACAAAGTTCGCGAATACGCAATATTTTGCAAACCATAAAGCACCGAGTTAAGCAGGCATGTTTTCAAACGTGAGAACTCTGGCGCTGTGCACATAACTTCATTCAGGCATGCCACCGAGGGTGATCCCTCACGGACTTTTGCTAACATTTCAGTTACACCTACATTACGCGGCTAGGCGAAGTTTCTTCATGTTAAAATACTGGCAAAGATTCTAAGATTGAACCAAAGCTTACGGACATTGAGATGGATTCAATAATAACGGGAGCGACAGACTTATGGATGCAGTCTGATAATTTCTAAAAAATAACTAAGGAAATATGTTCGAACAGAGACCACCTACCATGGCAAACGAGGTTATTTTCACCGAAGAGGGAGTTCTTATTAGCTGAAAAAAAAATAGAAAATGTGAAAATGGTAACGTCATTTCCAGATATACCTATACTGCGGTGACGTCAAGGGAGGCTTTATTTTCTTTCCGTAGAAACAAAACAAAACGACAGCGGTTTGTTTTTTATCCTGCAAATTTAATATTGTTTTTTCTGGACGCTGTAAGCGGCCGAGGATAGCGATCATTACCATGAAGAAATACAATGATAGGAAAATGTAAGTTTGAAGTATAGTCGGTCTCTCAACATTTCATTGTGTATCTCGGCCACCCAACGCTCTAATCACTTCATCAGCACATTCTGACAGTGGATTCAAGATATCGTGATCCTATCTCGGAATATTAGTCGAGCTTTTTTCACTAATAATTAATGCGTTGATCATTTATGTTTTTTACAGTGACTACGTATTTAATATTGTCCTCGTCGGCGATTCAGGTGTGGGCAAGAGCTGCTTGTTGGAATTTTTCTGTGTGAGTGCTTCCAAAATAGTGCATGAGCATCTGCGCTGAGCTTTTTAGTCCATATGTTTCACTTCAGAACAATCCAGGGAAATTACTGGTCGCTTGTAATCCGCTATACATAACTCCTTACGCCTCCATGCCCCTAACATCTAGCATAGACACGTTAAAGGGCAGGTCTTTAGGGTTTTTTTATCATTTAGAGTTTATGACAACATATTCTTGATAAGTCCCCTCCTTCGTTGCGGCCACTGGCCGTTTTTCACAATATTTCGAAGGCAGCTATAGTCTTCCTATAGCTATTCTTTACAGCTATAGTATAAAAAAAAAACAAGTTTTAGCTAATTTGAAAAATATCTTCATTTACGGTTCATCATTATTCTTTGTTAACAGCAATAAACTGCTAGTACGAATAGAGTGGGCAAAAAACGTAATGCATAAAAGAATATTTTTGTTTTGACTTGCCTACTTGCGCGCTGTGTTTCAGAAAAACTGCGGCACCAAAAAGTGGGCTGAGTCTGCGGCGTTTAAATTAAATGTTAATTACGATACGCTTGCAGCGGCTTTTGGCTCCAGAGGTTAGTTAATTAGAACCAGCGCTCTAAAAAAGATTGGAAATGACAAAAAAGGCATATTAGAGGCTTAATGGTTTCCCAATCAATATGTCGAACACATACATATTCAGCACATTTGTGGCACGTGAACACATCATTAAGTGTGCAAAATGTATTAGAACTGAACGTAGTAGTTTATTAGTTTTCATTGTTAGAAGTTGACCGACGCCTCGAAAATGCGGTTCACAGAGGTCTAATAATGGGGTCTAGTAGTCATAAACCGGCTTGCAGCCTTACGAGCACGAAGAATACGTGTGAAGCTTTAAGAAATATCCGCCGCGCAGGTAAACTTTCCTTAGATTAAGAGTTTTAACCTGGTCGCTCTCCATACTAACCTAACCAAAACGCCTTCAGTTCCAGGGCGGGTGTAATTCGCGCACAACTCAAATTGAAAGGATTCTAGTCCAGCATACTAGAGGGAATGTTCCAAGGTAGAGCAGATTTTAAAGGAGCCATTTTTCCCTTTCCCTGAACGCGCTCCTTCGGCTACAGTATTACGGCTGCGAATCGGTAACTACTGCCATGATTTAGATGTAGTCTTCCTTCGTAAGCTTTCATCAACCTTGAGGTTTAATGGAACATCGAAAACATCGTTCCAGTACCAAGATTTTGACCCGTCGGGCTGCGCCCTATTGGCTAATCGTCTTGATCAGCTTAGTTGTGATAAGAATTCACCAATATTTGCAATGCTTTCGAGAAGGAGCCCTGGGCCAGGACGAATTTTCCTTTTACGCTTGTAAGTGGCATTTTTTCCTGTGTTTTATGTTCCGTGCTGCTGCCGTGTGGTTGAGCCTGAATTTGTGTTCATAAGTAATAAATTGCTTGTTGGACTAAAAACGAGCTGGGTGGAATGCCCAATTTTAGGCAGTACGTTACTACAACGTGACCGCTCCTAATAAAACAAAGCTCTAATGGGATAATTCTGTGGTGAGTGTTGTTTGTTAATATCCAGTATTAAGAGTAGCAGGGCCCTTGCAGCTGTTATTATGGTTTCAAATCATACGATTTCAAATGCGGACGCAAAACAGTATTTGTAGCCTCCTAAATCAGGTTTTCATGCAGCATAATTTGCTCGCTGACTAAGCTTGCCGTGACATCTTAAAGAGAATAATTTTAAATTCTTGCAATTATAGAGTTCACTGCATTATTTGCACTAAAGGTACTGAAAACATTTATAGCTGGTTTACTCGAAAAACATTTTGTCCTATCTTCTTTCTTTTTTTGAATGAAATTGAGGTAGCCTGGTTTCTTCTTGAGCGAATTCGAACAAACGTGATGAAAGAAAACTTGCGAAGATTTATCTGTGTTTCCAGGGAGAGGAGCAAAGAAAAGATGAAGGAAATGCCGCGAGGCTGGGCAGCCATGGTGCCGTGGAGCTGCCCTTGGAAGTAGGCAGAGAGATAACTAAACCAAACTTGAGAGAAGGAACACAGGGTACGGATGGCCAAGGCCAGGGAAGCTGCCGTCAGGAAACAAGTGTTAACTTCGTAAGTCGCCTTGTTCACCAACATTTTGCGAAAAAGTAGTGGCCACCAAACGGAAGCAAGGAGAAAGACGCTTTCCTGCGTGGCTTGTTACTGCGCTGGACAAAGTCCGGACAGGGCGTATTATTAGTGATGGGACGTCCTCCTGAGGCTGGGAAACTGAAAAATTAGTTCACTATATGGGAGAATGGAATCACAGGCGCGGCATCCATCGAAGGAGACAGTGTCGTAGAAGGCTCGCTCTCAGCTAGTTTCAGAACTTGTGCTGCCATCTAGAGAGTCTGTGTAGTTGCATCATTACCCTCCGCCTCAGAAGCCCTGAAAAACAGGGAACCAGTGCGGGCACGTGTTACGGTAGGAGTAAAAAACAGAGTCGGATTCAGGTGCGCGCCAAAAGTCGGTAAAGTACTTTTGCATCTATTACCACTCGTAACAGTGCAATCAACGCACATGAGCACACATTTGAGCAAATAAGAAACTATAATTTCTCTCTGGTTTTGGAAATTTATTGACTTCTGCTTATTCTGCGTATTCAACATCTCCCCGCACACACTCAAAGTTTCGAAATCCAGCAAAATATATTTAAATCACGTTTGGGAGCAAAAATTCTGATAATCCTATGGGTAACAAACTGTGGCGCAATTTAGACTCAGGGCACATACGACAGTATGTGCGCTTTGCTTTGGCATACTCACTGACGTGAGCACTGACCTCTTTGGAAATCCACCGAGAGAATTTCACAGAGAGAAAATGCCTTGATGTTGCCGCTAAATGTATGCCTACTTTCTGCATTGGCAAGTAGCTCAACAGGAATATACATTAAAAACAGCGCCAAACGAGTAATTAGCTTCCTTATAAATGACTATAGAACTGTGCAAAGGTTCCCCTGGTACATTCTTTTTCGCTATGCACACCTCGCATGAAATAGCTTCCGAAATTAACTCTATTATAATCACTTACAAACTTGGTATTTAGGTGGCGTCAAGGTTTAGTTTCAGCGAAATGCCCGCTACGCACCAAAGAGTGATAATACGTTTTATACGGGCACAAACTGCTGACGCTTTTTTGAAACGTTTCTTGCGAATGTCTATGGAAACCTGGGAAAGGAGCCCAGAGTGCACGCTATATATTTAAAAATAACTCCCAGGTTTAGTGTTTAACCGTCATCACACGTTTTAGCGTATCAAAGCAAAACTGTGACAATGATTCACGCTGTAGTAAAGGGTTTTGATTATTTTCAGTCACTTGAAGTCTACAGTTCATTAGCCCACATCATGGTCTCCGTACCAAGAGCAATTTTCCGCACTTACGCTAGACCTAAATATTGCTGCCGCAGTCTGCAGTCGGGCTCTAAAATTCTCAATCGGGAGGCGAGTTCGACAGGCAGTGAACACCTATTCGGGCAGAGAACAGCCATTAAAAAGGTGTTCAGTTGAACTTTCCATGGTTGGTTTTTATTGGTTCGGTTTGGCGGGTGCTCGCATCAACAGATAATTTTTTTTTTTTCTGTTGAGGCTTGTCATTAAAAGTGAAGTATTGCTGCCCTGCTGTTCAGTCCTGATTTGAAGGATGCGACACTTGGTTGCATGCGTAAAAGAAGGCTCTTTAGTAAAAAAAAAAACGATTCTAAACAGCGTCTATGAAGACCTAGCGTTCTACCCTGCCACAGAGACAGTATTTGGGGAGAAAAAGGTGACAGCAGAAAGGTGCAGGTAACGGCACGTAAGGAAAAAAAAACGTTTTACATAAAATTACTGCGAATAACTTTAAAGGGGCCACACAGAAAGATCCTTAATTCGAAATTTTTTTCAGAAAGCCAATGCCCCGCGAGTAGGACAACAAAATGTTTAGTGCACAGCAAGGCGTGGCAGTCAACAACAGAGCAAGGAACCTAGAATGCATTACATTATGAGTGTTATTTGTGTAAGCGACCTACTGCTTTCGTTGTCGTAATTGAAGTCATCTTTCATTACATTGTCTGCATGTTTCTTGCTTGCAGACATTGAAGACAATCAAGCTAGACGGCCATACTATCAAGCTGCAGATCGTAAGTGCTGGCTCTTATCTCTTCTGTTCATATGAACAACGCACATTTCGCAAGGCGCGTTTGTCAAAACAGAGGGCATGGCGTAGTGACAGAAATAACATCTTACGACAAGCGGTGTTTTGAATTTGTTTTTTTTTTTGTGCTCCAGCCTTCTGGCTTAGGTGCCAAAGTGGTACTCGCTGTGGATGTTTTCTGCATAATTTTTTTTATGGTTACTCTGAGTTTGGCTTGCTTCCACCATTCTGCAAAGCTTCACTGGTGAGCCTGAACTCACTCCCCACTTTCTCGCCACTTCTGTTCAACCCTTTAAAAGCTGTTAAGATTAGGCTTACGTTTGCCTACAGCTCGCTGTGCACTTGGCGCTGTATCCGTTCGCTTTGAAGACGGGGGGGGGGGGGGGGGGGGGACAGCAGAGGCGCTGATAACGTAAGGTATCTTTTCAAGGCCCCTTTTGTCACCCCTTTTTAGCAACGCTTTATACAATTCCTTCTACACTTTTATATCTTCTCACATCTCTTTATTCCTCTCTATCTCTTCCAAATCCTCTCTCAGCTGGGCCATTTGATTTTAATTCACAATAGGCTTTCTCCCCTCACGTGATACAGTAATAGCGAAGGAAGAGGCTATTGCTCACTTGCCTCACCTTAATACTTGCGAGCACTGAGAAATTACTGAACTCTGAAAATAACTATCCCAACGCTGATCGCCAAAACTCCGAAATCTGCGTCATTAGACGGCATATGTGGGGATGCGTCTGGAAAATTTGAGACAAATATTTCGGTGACACTGATCGCGAAAATAAAGAGAACGTGCAGCTGCAAAATGATGAGCACGGTCGCCGATCATCGAATCGATTCTTCTTTGGGCCGGCTCCTAATATTTTACCGTGAATCCGTTACAGTTGAATTTTGTACATTGTAAGGAACATTTCTTTGAGAATTTTTTACGAGGGGGGGGGGGTCATTTTCTAGTGTCTCGCTCCCCTATGACAGGAGCAGAGAAATCGATTCGCCAAAAGAAACCAATGCTCATTAAAACCAAGCAAAGAGCGTGTAACTTTTAGCGGTTTCTGCAGGTGTTGCTAAGGTGGAACATTAGTTCCGCAATCGTTTAGATAAAAGATGGCTTTGTAAGAAATGGAAGAAACGGCTACCCCACTATCTGTGTACTCCGAAGCAAAGGCCTCCGCATGAGCTATGCGGATAACTTCCCGTCCGCTTTAAAGTTAGTCGTGTTACACTCACACAGCGCAGCTTAAACTTGAGAAAGTTTTCGCCAGTGCTATAGCCAGCCACTGCGGTTGGTACGGAATGTCATGTTGTACCGCATCTTCTCAACGATGTTCTTGGTTCTTATCTACTTACTCTCATGCTCCGTATGTTGCAGTGGACCACGGCCAAGGACACGGGCGTCTTGGACATTACGGCAAGATATTCGAAACGGCCCCATGGGATTATTTTAATGTACGATGTCACCGACCAGGTACATTTTGGTAGCAGCTAAATCAGTACGATTACAAGATGTAATTGCCGAGCATGCGCACTGGTCGAGGCTACGAGGGTTCCGAGAGTTTTGGATATACGGTCTGGAGCTTCACAGTCTTGCTCCCACCGTAACTTTGTGAATGTCGTTTTCGTGTTAAATACAACTATTCCATGGCACTCACTCACTATTTTTCATTAGAGTTAACGAATAGTCACACTCCTTATTCACCTCTCCGTATGACCGCGAGTCCAACCGCCAGTTCATATCAAGGCCATGTAGCTTTGTGTACATGGCCCGCGTGAAACTATCAGCAGGCGGTCGTAGTTCAAGTGGTACAATGTTTATACTTGCAAAGAACTACAATTTATACTTGCGCGCAAAGTAGGCAGAGAAATTCACCGCAAGCGAGTCTGTTGGCCCAGCACGTCGTAAACGCGTTTGAGAAGCAGCGACCAGCGAAAGCCATGAGCAGCCCGGAGAGAGCAGCGCAGGCATGACAGTAAGGGTGAAGACAACGAGGAGGAAGGGTACGCGGCTGGGTATGTGCCATGTTTCAAGAAGAAGAAGAAGAAGAAGGTTACGGCCAAGATTCACAGGAGCCGACGGTACCGAACCACCTAAGTGGGGAAGCAACGTGGTCAGCAAGGAAAGAGGCCACGTCCTGTGCTTGTCGTAAAATGCATGTTTAAAATTGTAGCGCCCTGCGATTACGTCAAGTTTCTCAAATTCTGCGTGAGAATTGCCCTGGCCGTCGCAAGCGTGGCAAAAACAAGCTGTCCGAAATACAACCTTTGTCCGTAAAGTTCCGAGACTGAGCTCATTAAAAAAATGCGTTTAACATTGAAATCATTTGTGCAGCACCCCTTCGAAATAGCCTCTCTTGCCGTCTATACACAGCTTCCAGCGCTTCTTAAGGTCTTGGAAACAGTTGGAAAACGCTCTTTTGACAGGACTGTCAGCTCCTTTGTCGTGGCGCCTTGAATGGCCTCCACGCTCCCCATCCAGCGACCTTTTAGGGCTCTCTTCACACGAAGAAACGGAAAAAAAATCGCATGGGGAGAGATCAGGCGAGTATGGTGGATGAGGAAGTACAGTAATGATGTGCTTGACGAGAAATTCTGTCACGCTGAGAGCAGTGTGCGGCCTTGCGTTATCGTGGAGAAGGCTCCATTGTCCAGATGCCCATAAGTCAGGGCGACGGCGTCGCAGTGCATCACGCACGTGTTGGAGCACGCGGATATAAAACTCCTGATTCACCGTCTGCCCTTGTGGTACGAACTCGTGGTGTATGACACCTCTGGCATAAAAAAAAACCATCAGCGTCGTCTTTGTTTTGGTCTTCTGTCGCCGCACCTTTCTCGACGCCGGAGAGCTTGTGGACCCCCATTCGGCGCTCTGCATCTTTGAGGATCGTATTGAAAACATCATGTTTCGTCTTCAGCAATGATGCTGTCGACGAATGCAGCATCCTTCTCTGCCTCGGAGAGCAAATCAGCGCTCACTGATGCCCGCGCGTCCTTCTGGTCCTTTGTGAGGGAGTGCGGCACAAGTCTGGCATTCAGCTTTAGTTTCCCCTAGTTCTCACGCAAAATTTGGCGGCAAGTTGCCTTACTAATGTCGAGAGCATCTGATATCATGCGGACTGTAATGGTGTGGTCTTGCTGTACGATTTCCCTGATCCGAGTCACGTTGTTTTCATTCCGTGAGGTTGAAGGGCGCCCCTGCATTGTGTCGTCTTCAACAGACGTTCTCCCAGAAACGAACCTCTTATGCCACTCGAAAACTCGCGCCCGCGATAACGTCTCGTTGCCGTAAGCGTCACAAAGGAGTCATACGTCTGCGTGGCTGTCTTGCCAAGCTTCAAACAGAATTTTATGTTTACGCTCTGATCGAGGTAGACGTCCATCACTCCACATTCACTCACAGTAGAATGCGCAGACGACTAGTCACAACGTATTTTTCTGCATGTACTTCCGTCTAGTGGTTTCCACAGCAATTAAGAAAAATAACTCAGGTTAGCTCGAAAAGATGGCCCTACACACACACACCAACATTTGTTTTCGGTAATCATTTCTAGAGAAGAAAATCAATCAGTCTCTAAACTTTACGGACAAAGGTTGTAACATTTAAATCTGCATGATTTCTTTTCCGTTTCCACCCATGAATGAAGTGCGAGCGTGCCTTGAACCTTTCCTTGTTTACAAACATTTTGTGGTTGTAGCTCTTGCCGCTTCTTCGCGTTTTCAAAGTAAAAGATTACCCTTCAGGCCCGGTACAACGCTAATACTGATCTGCATTCAAAGGGCGTCGTCGTGCACAACGACCTCTGTTCGCCATAGGTTTTTAGAGCCGGTGTTTCGTGGCCTAAGGTGCTATGTTACTATGGGGTCGCCCAGCGTACTGATGCTAAGGAAGGCGAGCTTCCGTGCCATCTAGACACAGGCGTTGAGATACGTTTCCCCAACCCGCGGATGCAGAGTCGCCCCCACGGCAGCTTCGGATGAAATAGGCTACTGCAGAGCACGCTAGAAAACTGTTTATTAGCCTAACGGGAGGTAAAGCACAGTACATAAGAATGTGCTACCGGATTAAATAAAATTTCAGGTGGCGCTCCAATTCGTCGCTGTCAAGCGAAGTCGTGCTGTTAGGCAGGCAGGAAGGGATCCCTCGGGTCTCGGCAGGTCGCATGCAAGACAGAATTTTCCTGTCGCGAGCGTGTTTTTCAACCCTCTGGTATTCCCGAACGAACTTTATAATGTACCATTCCCTAAGTGCCCAGCGCAGTGCTGCGCCTTGGCGGCGTTGTCTAGAAATTTCACTGCTCAAGGACACTCCGAATTTTTTAGAGCGAGAGCTCTACACCTCAGGGTACTACAACTTCCGATTTCGACGTGGATGAGGTAATTACCTTCAATGCCTCACAAGGTCGAACAGAACTTGACTGCGTGGTGGTATGGCCCGAGCTATGGTAGTATGACCATGTGATCATATGACTATGACCATTGGGTGCCTGACCTTGACTTTTGAACTTGACCCATAACCTTGACCTTGAAATTTGATATGAGACAGTAGGCCCCACATCTACTATAACATTTAGTGCCTCACAAGGTCGTGACCGAACTTAACTACGTGGTGGTATAGCCCAAGCTATGAGAGTATGACAGCGTGATCATATGACTAACCACTGGGTACCTGACCTTGACCTTCGACCTTGACATTTGATTTGAGAGTGTGGAGACCATGCTTAGCAGAGCTTTTGCTCGTTAACTACGTTCAAGCCCCGTTGAACCCTAGCCATTTTTTTTTTGAAACGGTGATTACTTTTAGCAACGAAACCCGCTCTATCGCGCTTTCACTTATTTTTTCACTGCACACGAATATGTAACTGTCTCTGATGACGGGTTTCTGAGGGCGCCCTTGCTACATCGATATGGCACACGCTGTGACCTTCATTTTAACCCCATGGCGGCTTAAATCTTTCGCCAGGAGACAAGTACGCATGCCAAATCTGACGCCTCCTTTTTTTAATGCGAAAGATTTTACTACTCCCCTCCGTAGCTTCTTCGCCGTGTGCGCGAATTTGACCTTGAACCGAGGAGAAGCCAGGTGACAGGTATGACGTCACTCAACCGCCACCACCGAAACAGAACGCAGGCCTCTGCCTAGTCACGTGACAACCATGACGTCACTCAACCGCAGCTACGGCGGAGCCGTGCGCTCGCTCTGTCTAAATAGCCTCCGCTGCCTCTCAGACGGTGCCAACACAATTTAACGGCAGCAGTGGTCATGGGTGATCCAGGCGAGACGCCTCGTGAACTGTCTGCGTCTCAGAGGTTGCGAAGACGACAGGCTGAGTCCGATCATCCAGTGGACGTAGCTCGCCGTGAGGCTGCCGCACAGAGACCAAGAGAGTAACCAAAGTGAAATTGTTTCTGTTAAGTTTGGTAAACTTTGGCTAAACGTTAGTAATTACCACCAAGCAACACCCAAGTGTAGCCAAGCTTTACCAGGCTTCACTTTCAAGCTTTCGCTTTGGTTACTTAGGTTAAGCTGGCTTAAACCTTTGCCTATTTTTCCCCCGAATTGCGTACAATATGGCAGTCTTTTACATTCTTGCTCTCCCTGAATTCATTATGTGCGCACAGATTGAGTAAGCTAAGAAATGGATTCGTATTTTTTTTTGTTTTATCGCATAGCCTTAGGTGATGACGGCGGCTAACATTTCAACTGTAAGCCCCTCTCCGAACACGTGGTTGAGCGCGGAAAATGTATTAGTAGCACTTGGGAATTTCCAGCACTTTTGTCTTTCATTAATTCTGGCTAACAACCAGGTATATTAAAAGTGCTTAAAAACAAAGCGGAAATATCAGCGATTTTTCAAACTGGCTAGAAAGAAAATGTCCTCATAATGAGAATTTTTGAGAGCTTTAGTAAGGCAATTTTTGGCCAAGGCTTGGAACATCACTCGTCGCTTCACAGCCTTGCAACAATTAGTACGATTTGCCTTTAGCTCGAAACAGGTTTCTGAAGTTTGAATCACCCTAAATATGTTATAGTGTGTGCCCTTCAAAAATAGGAGGGGACAAAAGCTCCGCCTTAAGGATATGACGCGATACCGGTAATCAGTTAATGCCCATATATGCAGAATTAACCGTTCTCAACTTTACGTTCATATGTCCCTGGGAGTCCTCATACCACCCCTTGTGCAATGGTGAAGCGGTTAAGGAATGCGCCCCTGTCATGCGATGGCAGGTGCTGCCACCTGTGGGTCTTGTGCGACCCAAGTTGCTTTTCCCAAACAACATCTCGCAATCAACCATTATTTAACTCCCACCTGCCACGGTGGTTAGTTTGGTCACAATCCGGTGGGTAGGTTGTGATGACCTCACAAGGTCACGTGACCTAGGTTGCGTCTCCGGGGTAGCTGTCTGGGCCACCCTACGCCACCCTGTTTATCGCTCACAACACCGTGAACGCCGACGCCGCATTTTTTGCGTAACGGGGACATTAACGCTATAAGGTATGGGCGTGCGAGGACCTGGGAACATGGAAGTATGAAAGTCAAAGACTCTGGAAGTCTCACATTTGTGTTTCTAGAAATGTGGCAGCCTTTGAACAATGAAATTTGGGTTTCTAGGAGCCTGGAAATGTGAAAGTGGGAGTTCGGGATTTTAGTTTGTTGAAGCGTAAATTCTTGTAGTATTAGAATATCGGTGTCTGGGATTGTGGAATTTCTTGAGCTGCGATATCAAAGTATTGGAATATGAGAGGCGAGACACGGGTCGTACCAACGTCTGGAAGGAGAAATTAGGAGTCTGTGAACATTTTAAGAGTATTTGGTAAACAGTTTGCTTCGCTTGTGATCTTTCTTCTGTGTGTGTGCTGTTCCTGCAATATTCCTCTTTTAGGAGTCCTTCAGAAGCGTACACCAGTGGTTCCATCAATTTGGGAACTATGCATCCAAGGATGTCAGCATAATTCTGGTCGGCAATAAGAGCGATCTGGCCAATTGGAGAATGGTTCACTATGCCACCGCTGAGGTGAGTTGGGTTTCTGCCTTATTAGTGGTAATTCACATGAGGTTCCATAGCGCAAAAAAGTAGCAAGACAGAACACAAGCCCCTGTGTTCTGTCTTGTCCGTGCTTTTTTGTGCTGTGGAACCTCATGTTCATAAGCACATAGCTTCCCTTCGTAGCCTCAGTATCGATAGCTGCGGAATGACTTATCATAGGTTAACTTACTCCTGTTCTTTTGCTAAAACGTAGAAACAAGTTATGAACCGAACTATTTTTCTACAAATAATGGCTAAAGTAACTGATCCCAAGGTAAACCAACGCACAGAAACCATCCTGTTAAAAGCCGTTGATCCACCAGCAAGTTCGGACTTGCGATGCAAAGATTGGCGAATGCCTCGTCCACTTAGCCCTATTGCCTGTTTGATGAGTTCACAGGGTTCCACTCATAAAGAGTACCGTTCAATTATATCTGTCCCTGTGTATGACTCATCGCCAAATACTTGCACATTCCCACATCCGATGCTACTAGCCTAGCTTATACGCTCTCCTTTATTAGCATTTACACTGGAAACTATATTGAAACCGCCAAAAGTACAAAGAGCTTATCATTTATGTCAGGTGCATAAGCAAGTGCGTGTAAGTTACACTAAATAATGTCGAAATACATTATAAAACCACTTTAAGACAGGGCCATTGTAAATTGGCGCATGCTGCTTGACACGGAAATGAGTTGTCGTATTGTTGTGACGGCAGGCGTGGAGAGATTCGTACACGACAGACAAATTCGCAAGATTGTCGGCGTAAAATACAAATTAAATAGTTTCCAGGCGAGCTTGTGCCCACGAAGTAAAGGAAACAACTCGTCGTTGCAATAGTACCAAGTGCACTTTGTTGTTGCCGGGAATAGAATGTCCGTCGCTTCGGCCGATGCAATTTAAAGACGACAAGACACTTTCTAGATAGCGCGCCTAAAACACTGACGCCACTGTCAAGCATTTAAGCTACACCTACGAGTGGGGTCTATAGTTCTAGAGCAATCCCGCCGGTACTTGCGTAGCAAGAAACTGAAAAGGCCGCATGCCCACGGTGAAGAATGGAAAACACTGAAAATTATGGCCAATCCCTCTTTTCAAGGAATTGATAAGAACATAGAATGTGAATATGGAGAGCCGATGTGTTATCTTATCTGGATGCAGTGCAATCTGCAGAACGGCAAGTAATCAATGAGAGAAAGAGAAAAAGAAATTAATGCACAACATCAAGTCTTATGCAATGCAGTCTATAGCAGGAGAAGATCGCCTGTACACTAAAGATAACGAAACTGCTATCAGCAGGCACACATAGAAGGCCCCTTCGTGTTCTGTGAGTGACTGTATGTAGGCTCGCCGCAATGCTAATGTGTCTTTTCAGGGACTTATGAGAAAATCTTCAGGCCTGGTTTGGCTGTGGTAAAACGCCTGGTTTGGCAAGATTTTCGCATAAGTCTATGCCTGGTTTGGCTGTGGTAAAACGCCTGGTTTGGCAAGATTTTCGCATAAGTCTATGCCTGGTTTGGCTGTGGTAAAACGCCTGGTTTGGCAAGATTTTCGCATAAGTCCCTGAAAATACACATTAGCATTGCGGCGAGCCTACATACAGTCACTCACAGAACACGAAGGGCTCTTAGTGATGGTAAAAGCCTACGAAAACCTTTTGAGATTCTAGTAGAACTTCTTTCTTGCTTTTAAACCGTGTGCGTTCGGCAAAAAGTACACTTTTCCGCAGCACACCTACATAAGCTGTGACTCTAGAAATTGCAGTTTTATTTGTAATGTACGTATGTAGGTGGTAGTGTGATGTCCGTGATGCACTGGAACCTTCTTCACAACCGATGGTATTGCGAAAATGTACGAACTCAATAGGTAGGATCTAGCTGGGCGAGTGCTGAAGCCTCGCCGCATGATTACTTGCCCACCATCTTTTCGTACACCTTTGGTAAGAACCAAATCTTTTACGTTCCACTGTATACGCAAATATGTTGAAAGATACTCTTAAGCTCCGCCTTAAGTGTATGATACAATAGCGTAATGGGTAAATTCCCATATTTACAGGTCACTGTCTACTTTACATTCATAAATCTCTGGGAGTCCTCATACCCCTTTTGGCGCAGTGGTGCAGCGATGTGCCATTGCCCTGCGATGGCAGTATGCTCCCAGCGGTGGACATTGTGTGGCCCGCTCTTCCCGAGCTATTTAACTGCCACGTGCCACGGTGAACTGTTTGCTCACTATCCGGAGAACAGGTTGTACTGACGCCGCAAGGTCAAGTAGCGTAGGTGGCCTACCGGCCTCCTAGGCTGCTTTCCGGGGACCACCTGCCAGAGACATGCCCGTCAATTTTCGCCCACAACACCGACGCCCCTAAAATAAAAACTATAAGCTTGATTAGTAAAGCTCAGTTAATTAATCGCCTAATTATTGAGCTCTACAACGTAGAGGTAGCCGCAATATGAGAGGGAACACGGCAGGGCATGGCCTCCGCGCTTCTCAATGCGCTGCCGCCGACAGCTGACGAGAATAGGCGGCACCAGGGGCATTTGCGGAAAGAGCAACCGACCACGCTTAGCGGGCATGCGCCTATGCCGCCGGTGCCACTGAGAGGAGGCAAACCCCGTCTCTCAGTTCATATTAACGCGGTAGCCTTAAAGGCACCGTTACCCAGAAAATCCGGCGTCGGTATTGTGGGCGAGAAATCACGGGCATGTCTCTGGCACGTGGTCCCCAGATAGCAACCTAAGAGGCGGGTGGGCCACCTAGGTCACGTCACCTTCCGGTGTCATCTCATCACAACCTGCCCACCGGTTAGTGAGCAAACTGCCCACCGTGGCAGATGGCAGTCAAATTAATGACTGATCGCTCGGAAAGCGCAACATAGGCAACACAAAACCCATCGCAGGGACCACCTAACATTACAGGGCAGTGGCGCGTCGCTTAACTGCTGCACCAACGCGCCAGGAGGTGTATCAGGACTCCCAGGGATCCATGAATATAAAGTAGAGAATGACCTTGTGATACATGGGAGCTAACTCATTGCGCTATCCCGTCATACTCCTTCTCATAAATGTCCCCTGCAATTGTTTTTGAAAGTTAAGCTCTCATGGTATAAGGCCAGCCCAGTTTTTAAATGTTCTTTATCGGCAATGTGGTCCAAAATATGGAACGTTAAAAATAAGCGTTTTGAAGCTGGATAATTTGACTTCCCCGATTTGCACATTTTAAAAAATAGTGTCACTCTCATTTCTAATGCAGCAAATACAGACAGCGTTTGTGTATTTTGTGACGTAGAAGCAGTTAACGTGATTTCGACAATGATGCTACGCGCAGCAACAACATGTTATAAATATGCAACGCGAGAAAGCCAGTTCAGAGAGCTTCAAAATGTGTAATCTTGCGTTTTCTCTTTCGGAGCACATTGCCGTTACAGATATTTTAAAAACTGGGCTCACATTCGATGTTCAAGGCTTTCAATTTTTCAATATAATGTTGCCCCCTAAAACCAAGTATAAAGTTTATTTATTAATCAACTTTACAATTTTTCCAAATTCCTACATTCTGTAATTTTTTTCCACTTTCTGTTGTTTGGCACACCAATTTACGCTCATGTTTGTAATTTCAGATGTGCGGTTCTTCTTTTTGTTTCCTTAGTTATTGTGCTAGTGCAAGAATTTACTTGTCTGTGTAACACTGCTACAGTCTGTACCCTATTCATGAGTTCTTATTCTTGTTTTGTATTCTCATGCCTTGCACTGCATTGCTCCTCCTGCTTGGGCCAGTTTTTGGCCTGCAGTGAAAATAAATAAATAAATGAATAAAATATTGAGCTTTATCATGTACATAACGTCCGCCTTGCTGTACAATCCGCCTGTTCACACCGCACCGAAATATCTGCTGGCAGTTTTTAAAATAAAAGTCTGTAAACGGTTAATAAAATCACCATGTAAATTTGTACAAGTAACCGTGCATAGCATGTGTCATAAGGCTCCGGCGAAACGATTTTTCGCACAGCTGTTGTGGTACTTATTACTTCTGCATCTTAAAGGACCTCTGAAAATGGCTGCCCATAAACGTGTGGTATTTCCGGGATGTTAAAGACGCCGCTTCTCAAGTATCCTGCAGCAAGAATTTTTTAGATGCTTTCTGTAGAAGCTGATTTATCTGTAGTCAGAATTGTAATTTCAGCTCGTTGGCTCCTTTTCCTCTCCTCTCGTCACTTAAGGCCCGCTCATAGGTCGACGCTCCTCCGTCGGCTGGCGAGGGGCGCCGCCATTACAAAAACTTCTTTAGACAGTCTAAGACTGTCCATGGACTTCTATCTATAAAGTCTATAGACTTTCTATAGACGAACCCTAGAGAGCAGTATAGACGAACCCTAGAGAGCAGTTGACAGGCAATGCAAATCCTATAGACAGGCTATAGATAATCTATACATTCACGGCCATACATTAGACTTTTGTCTATATACAGTCTATATACTATGAGTTCACCAAATATCTATAGGAAGGCAATAGAGCCTATAAGAAGTTTAGAGACTGCCTATAGACCATTGTTATAAGGCTAGAATACCCCCCCGGGAAGGGGGGAAGGGGGCGGAGCTTTCTGACCTGCCGTAAGAGCGACGCGGCTGGCAGGCCGCCGGCATGGTAGCTGCGTGACGTCTGATGGAATCTAACAAAATTCCATCTCAGACCAGAAATGCACAGGAGCGTGAGACGGAGAAGGGCGTGAGCATGAAAAAGTCGCCGGGATGAAACCGCTAAATTTCGCTTGCGATTGTGGATTCTCTGGTGCTTGTTTGAGTGTAATATTTGGCTCAGTTGTTTATGACAACGCATTGTAGTGATCGAGCGAGTCAATCTACTCCGCTCAAAAAGGTGTTTCAGAGCTCCTTTAACCTCAATCAACCCCTCCATTCACCATGAGGAATGTGAATATGGTGTGATGACCCCCCATAATGCGCAGGTCCACACGGGACGGAGAGGCAAAGAGACACCGTATGGCTCAGTTTAAACAAACAGATATATTCAATAATCACACATGATTAAGATTATACATCAGAGGCTGGGGCGTCCGAGCTTACGTGCCGACGACTTCATGGGGACGATGGAGGGGCTCCGGAATTGATCTCGAACGGTTGCTGGCAGAAGCTGCACGCCGTCGGGCTTCGGCGCTGAAGGCCCCCTTGGCGAACGATGTCGTCCTGAGCGTGCCTTCTTCGGTACTCCTTGTCGATTTTTATATCCTCTTATCCCCACACTCCCTAGGGTGAGGACGCCCACGCCGGAGTGCGGGGGGGGGGGGGGGCTAGGGCTTTCACTTGGGCGCACAAACACCCCACCGC